>NW_015554074.1:990003-995593 GCF_001515605.1 Sinocyclocheilus anshuiensis
AACGGTTCTTTTTTTTTTTTTTTTCAGGTCTACATGCAACATTGTTGTATTTTTTATTATTATATACATATTAACAAATAATAATTATAATAAAATATTAATATTATTTTATAATATTTTTAAACTGTAATAAAAATAACCAATAATTTTTTTATATCACAAATAAAAATGGTATATTCATATATTATTTTAATTTTGAAAGTGCATATTATTAGTAGTAGTAGTACTTTAGTAGTAGTAGTAACATACTATTACTGTTAATAATAGTAGTAATATATTAATACTATTTATATTATAATAAATATTAATAAAATTCATAAAAAAAATAAAATACATGCTGTTCTTATTATTACTATTATTATATAAATATTAACAATAAATAATTATTATAACACAAATATTAATATTGTTATAATATTTTTAAACTGAAATATAAATAAATACATGTTGTTGTTTTGTTGTTGTTGTTGTTGTTGTAGAGGTATTGTCTGCAAAAATCTGCCTGTAATCTGATTTGGGCTTAATGGATGGTGTTATTCCAAAACTGTGGAATGGGATCGAGGTGAGGATTGAAAGACTGGAAGGACGCTGAGATGATGGGTAGGGGAGAGATGGAGAATGTGAATGGTGGTGGTGAAGGTCAAAGGATTTGGAGAGACAGTAGGCTGGTGATGGGTGGGGGAAAGCGGGCAGACTGTAGAGGATTTGGAAAGACAGTGGGCCAAGGGATTGTGTTTCCCAATAACAGTCACTGACCCCACAGCTCCGAAATGTCAGTGAGGTTTTATCTTTACAAACAATGTGAAACATTTAATGGTGCTGCACTCCGCGGGGCGCGTGGGATATCGCTCTTCCAGGATAGTAAGCTACTGTAATCCTTTTCTTGTGTCCTCTTTCTTTACCAGTGGAGGTGTGGAGGTGTGAAGGAATGATAGCTTTTGTTATTGTGGGCCTTTGTTGAGTCTCAGTATATCTAGACAGAACCGCCATGAACTCTTTTCTATCCCAGCCATTTCTCACCCTTGTTTTTCTTTTCTCTGCATTTTCCTGTAAACAACAGACTGTCAAATTCTATTTCAGATTGTTCTGCTGGCCGGATGTTGCCTCATATATATGCAGCTAGACTGCACTTCCATTTCTCTGTATCTCTCTGTCACAGGTTGTTATCGGCGGTGCTAAGAACCTCAGAGGTGGAGTCTCGGGCTACACGAGCGAGTCTGACTGAGCTCCTGAGTCCTCAGATGGGCAAAGACATTGTCTGGTTTCTTCGGCGCTGGGCCAAGACATACCTGTTGGTGGACGAGAAACTCTACGGCCAAGTGAGTTGCCAAAATGAGCAGGCATGACGTCTGAATGAAGCCTTCAGTTTGTTTCTGTTTTGGCTCTATTCAAAATTCACACACAAATTCCTGGAATCGAACCTAGACATTTTTATGTGATGCTTTATTACTTCTGACTCTTCCTCTGAGTGTTTGTCTTTGGTCTTTTACTTCTCTTCCTCAGATCAGTATGCCTCTCAGCACAGCATTTGGAGCGGACACGGAGGGAGCGCAGTGGATTGTGGGATATCTGTTGGAGAAAGTGATCAATAATCTGTCGGTGTGGAGCTCTGAGCCAGAGCTGGCTAATGACACTGTGGAGCTGCTGGTGACTCTGGTGGAGAAGAGAGAGAGGTTTGTGTCTGCTTGCTGGAGTAATGCGTATGTGGGCATCAATGAGGGCTAAGTATTGAGCCTAACACCCTGCAGGACAGCTGCTCACTGACAGGTACAAGGAGGCCAGTGGTCTGTGCTGATGTCTTCATATACTGTCAGTTGATACAAGACCAAATGCTTTTAATTTGCTCCGCCTGCTGGTGGAGTTGTGCTATTGCATTGCAAAGTGATTTCTTAACTTAAGATTGCATAATGCTACATGAATAAATGTAAATTAACAGTAAATGACAATGTAAATCAATGCAAATCTTTTTAGAAAGAAATATTGGATTAAGGAGTAGTTTCTGGCATTTGCGAACTCTTAAGTCCATTCATAAAGGGTTTTTTTTTTATAAAGAATGCTGTTTTTTCCATCAAATCAAAGCATATAATGATTAGGCAATGTCAAGCACAAAAAAGCACCATGAACGTGATCGTTATGACGCAACTACTTCAAATTCTTCTGAAGTCATGTGATTGCTTTGTGTAAGGAATAGACTGATATTTAAAGGGATAGTTCACCTAAAAATGAAATTTCGGTCGTCATTTACTCACCCTCAAGTTGTACCAACTTTTTTTTCTTCTGTTGAACACAAAAGAAGCTATTTTGAGGTATATAGGTAAAGCAACAAGAAACTGTTTAGTTACAAATTCTTCAAAATATCTTATTTTACATTCAGTAGATTCATACAGGTTTGGAACAACTTGAGGGTGAATAAGTGATGACAAATTTTTAATTTTTGGCTGAACTATCTGTTAAAGTCATTTACTGAAAAGCAATCATTTCTTCCACTGTAACTCTTAAATCACATACACTACAAATCAAATGTTTGGGGCAGTAGAATTTTTTTAATGTTTTTGAAAAGGCCCAGTAAATATTAAAGGGGTCATATGATGCTTTTTTAAAGATCATTATTTTGTGTATTTGTTGTAAACTTGAAATCGCATCATATGACCCCTTTAAAAAAAGTAAAAAAATTAAATAAAAAAAGCAATATACAGTAAAAATAGTAATATTGTTAAAAAAAATGTTTCACCATTTAAAATGTTTACAATGTTTTCTATTTTAATATATTTTAAATGTAATTTATTCCTGTAATGGCGAAGCTGAATTTTCAGCATCATTACTCCAGTCTTCAGTGTCACATGATCCTTCAGAAATCATTCTAATATGATAATTTGATGCTCAAGAAACATTTATTATCAAGGTTGAAATCAGTTGTTCCTCTTAATATATTTTTTTTGTGAAAAAATGTGAGACATTATTTTAGGATTCCTGCAGCAGTTCAAAATAAACAGCATTTATTTGCTGTATATATATCCTTTGTAAGGTTGTAATTTTCTTGACTGCCATATTTGATCAATTTAATGCATCCTGAATAACAGTAAGTTTAAAACAAAAATCTTTCTGACCCCAAACTTTTGGACTGTAGTTTATGTGCATGTTTAAACTTGGCAAATTCAAACTCTTGCATCTCTCACAAATAATAGTGATGCAACACATTTGAATGTTATACAGGTCTGAAATGTCATGAGTGATTGATTGAAAGATGATTTCTTGGTTGAACTATTCCATTAACCTTTCAGTAAAATGTGATATGAGGCTTGTTCATTTGTGTTTCTCAACTCTTTCCTCTGACGGTTCAGGGCGAATATAGTTGTGCAGTGTGAGAACTGGTGGAATTTGGCCAAGCAGTTTGCCAGTCGCAGCCCTCCCTTACATATGCTGTCCAGCACAGTCCAGCGGACTCTAATGAAAGCCCTGGTCCTGGGCGGCTTTGCTCATATGGATTCTGATACCAAACAGCAATACTGGGCCGAGGTGAGGAGAAAATTATTATAGACATATATTTGAAAGATCAAGCATTATTGCTAATGAGAACACAATGCAGTTTATGAAGCATGGCCTCGTAACTCTTTGTCTCTCTCTCTCTCTCTCTGTCTCTGCACTGCAGGTACTGCATCCACTCCAGCAGCGCTTCCTCAACCTCATTAACCAGGAGAACTTCGCCCAGATCTGTCAAGAGGAAGCCGTGAAGCAGGAGATCGTTGCCACTCTGGAAGCTCTGTGCGGCATCGCAGAAGCAACGCAGATCGACAATGTGGCATCTCTCTTCAGCTTCCTCATGGACTTCCTGTCCAGCTGCATCGGCCTCATGGAGGTCTACAGAAACTCACCAGAAACGGTCAACCTCATCATAGAGGTGTTTGTGGAAGTGGCCCACAAACAAATCTGCTACTTGGGCGAAGTGAGACATTAGCGCTTGCATTGATTTGTGCGCATCCTGAATATGTTTTTCAACGCACCACATCTCTGTCTCCACAGACCAAGTCTATGAAACTGTACGAGGTGTGCTTGACGCTGCTGCAGGTTTACTCCAAGAACAATTTGGGTCGCAAGAGACTAGATGTAGCCGCAGAGGAGGACCAGTACCAGGACCTTCTGCTCATCATGGAGCTCCTCACCAACCTGCTCTCCAAAGAGTTCATTGACTTCAGTGACACTGGTATGAGCGTTCATTCATGATTCCCGTCATTTGCATCATAGCTTGTGAAGCGTTTACATGAGAGATGAGGAGGAACCGTGTTTTTTGTGCAGATGAGGTGTTTCGCGGGCAGGAGCAGAGCTCTGGCGCTGGACGGGCCGTATCAGCTGCTGATGTTGTGCTGTATGGGGTGAATATTGTGTTGCCCCTCATGTCTCAGGACTTGCTTAAGGTAAAATTTGAGCTGTAATTTGAAAATGATTAATTGAAGATGTTCTTACATCAGTTGACAGCAAACTCTGATGCTTAAAGTAAAAGGTGTGGTACAGTATTGAAACAATCTTTTTCTTTCTTTCTCTTGTACCCAGTTCCCTTCTCTGTGTAACCAGTATTATAAGCTCATCACCTTCATCTGTGAGATTTTCCCAGAGAAGATCCCTCAGCTGCCTGAGGAGCTCTTCAAAAGTCTCATGTGCTCCCTGGAGCTTGGCATGACCTCGTATCCTTGCTGTTTTTGTGTATACAGAAGAGAGTAACGTTATTTAAAGTATGTGCTTGCTATTTTATTGTGTTTGATTTCCTTGTTGAGAGTTTTTGTTGTTGAATTATGGTGGGTATGGTCTAGTGTTTTTCCTTAACACACACTGCAGGATGAGCTCAGAGATCAGTCAGCTCTGTCTGGAGGCTCTGTCCCCATTGGCTGAGCAGTGCGCCAAGACACAGGAAAAGGACACACCCCTGTTTATTGCCACACGACATTTCCTTAAAGTGAGTCACATGATGTTTAAACCAGTGGTCAACTGTTGTGGGTTTTTAACAGGCGACGTCTGTTGCCATTCGCAAAAGTTCAAAATTTTGGGCCTGGTAAGGTTATGGTTGTTTGAAAGAAGTCACTTCTGCTCACCAAGGCTGCATTTATTTGATCAAAAATACAGTAAAACGGTAATATTGGCAAATATTGTTACAATTTAAAGGGGTCATATGATGCTGCTAAAAAAGAACATTATTTTGTGTATTTGGTGTAATGCAATGTGTTTATGCGGTTTAAGGTTCAAAAAACACATTATTTTCCACATGCTGTACATTATTGTTTCTCCTCTATGCCCCGCCTTTTTGAAACGCATCGATTTTTACAAAGCTCATCAGTCTGAAAAAGCGAGGTGTGCTCTGATTGGCCAGCTATCCAGTGCGTTGTGATTGTCTGAATACCTCAAGCATGTGATGGAAATGTTAAGCCCCTACCATACTGTGATGCCGTGTGTCCCGGCGCAACAAGACAAAACCAATAAAACCCATTACAAACGAGGCATTTGTTGCATCCAGTGGGGACATAATTACTGATTATAATGACTTATACTGTCTTTTTACACGTTGCGTTGCATTGCATCGCGCCGCGTAAACATAAAACCA
>NW_015554074.1:1001809-1063160 GCF_001515605.1 Sinocyclocheilus anshuiensis
CCAGTGGGGACATAATTACTGATTATAATGACTTATACTGTCTTTTTACACGTTGCGTTGCGTATCGCGCCGTGTAAACATAAAACCATGTCTGCATTTGTGATCGGAGAAACAACAAACTACAAGCCTACACTACACTGCTCAAAACTCGCATTTGAATCATCAGTGGCAAATGATTAAATATAAAAAAAACATACTTGCATGCTGAGAGTTAGAAGCGCCAGACTGTCCTTGCAAAGTTGGAACTGCCCCACTTTATAGAAACAGCCTTTGTGCCACAGACGCATTAGGCTACTGGTTCAGGAAACAATCCTCATCCTCCATAAAATGCGCTGCACACATCTGAATATTTGGGTTGAACTATTCTGGAACAGTGTTGTAAATACAACTTAACCACTGATTTCTAGTTGTGTCCTCTTTTGGAAGACCAAACTAAGTAGTTTCGCTTTCACAACGAAACACACAGCGCCTTCACGACATGGCAGCAGCTGCAACAGCGAGAATAAAAGTTACGCCTTCTTTCTTTGCTGAACATTTGGGCGGTGTTATGCAGATCTTCCCATATTGTGATGTAGATATGTGGGAGCGTGTTAAAATGAGGCGTTTTAGGTAGGCTTGGTTGACTCTTAACTTTTATAAAGAATATCTCTTTGGATTTGAGACTTTAGTCTTTGCAACTTTACAGATCTTCTTTATGCACCAAGAGCTTGTAACACTCCAAAGAGAAAGGAAAAATTGAAAGCGCATCATATGACCCCTTTAAAATGTGATTTTCTATTTTAATATATTATATTTCAAATAGAAATTTAGCAGTCATAACTCCGGAATCATTCTAATATGCTGATTTGGCACTCAAGAAACATTTATTTTATCAATCCTGAAAATGCGGCTTAATATTTTTGTGGAAACTGTGATGTATTTTCAGGATTCTTTGATTAATAGAAAGTTCAGCATTTTTTGAAAATTTAAAAATGTCTTTTACTGTCACTTTTGATCAATTAAATTGATCAAAGTGATCAATTGTTGATCAATTGATCAATCAAATTGCTGAATAAAAATAATTTCTTTCAAAAACAAAAATCTTACTGACCCCAAACTTTTGAACGGAGTGCATAATACAATGACAAAAGAGAACATTTAAATGCATCTCAGCATGAAAAGGTAAACACGTTTTACATCATATTTACTCAAAATTCACAAAAAAAAAAAAAGTTTTTCTTTTGACAAGGCTGTCAGTTATGGAGCCCATTTCCGCCACTGAATTAAAAAAAAAAAAAAAAAAAGGGTAATTGCGACCTCACAATTCTGACTTTTTTTTCTCAGAAAAATAACTGATTATGTTCTCAGAATTGCGAGTTTATATCTCACAATTCTGACTAGCTCGCAATTGTATGTTTATATCTTACAATTCTGAGACAAAAAGTCAGAATTGTGAGTTTGTATCACAATTCTGAGAAAAAAAGTTGCTAGATGTTCATTTGTAATTGCGAGAAAAAAGTCAGAATTGTGAGATTGTGTCGCAATGACCTTTTTTTATTTATTAAGTGTCGGAAACGGGCATCCATATTCAGTAGATATGAACTTGCATAAAAGGGATGACAAATATGTCAGTATTATTTCTTGTCAATTGATTAATTGAGAGCTATTGGCTGATGTCAGTGATCTCAGAATGGTCAAACGTGCTAATGTCACTAACCTTCATTGTAATATGTAATTGTCTGAGATTAATACACATGTATAAAATGTTGATTTAATAATGTAGATTTCTCTGTCACTCTCTCTTCCTGCATAGCTGGTGTTTGACATGCTTGTGCTCCAGAAGCACAACACTGAGATGACCGTAGCAGCTGGAGAAGCGCTCTATACACTAGTGTGCCTTCACCAGGTACGTTTTATGCTTACAATATGAATTTGAACTGAACGACATGCATGATCTTGTGATGCATTAGCGGTCGATGTGGTGTTTGATAAGTGATGGTGTTTGTCTCAGGCGGAGTATTCAGAGCTGGTGGAGACGCTGCTCTCCAATCAGAGGGACGCTGTGATCTACCAGCGGCTGGCAGACGCGTTTAACAGCCTCACTGCCAGCAGCACGCCTCCAACCATGGACCGCAAGCAGAAGGTGGCCTTCCTGAAGAGCCTGGAGGAGTTTGTTGCCAATGTGGGGGGGCTTCTGTGTGTCAAATAAGCCACTTCCTCCAGCAACTGTCCACAACAGCTTCTCCTCTCCACCCCTCTACCACTCAGAGAAGCCTTTCACCATGCCAAACCATGGAGATGCTGAGACGCCTCTGGGCATTCAGACAGAGAGCAGAGAGAGGCTGGCGAAGGCCGTGAGGGGACGGCCGGTCGTGATCGTCTCAGTCTGATCTGACCATTGTTTACTTTGCCACTGAGAGCTCCTCAGATGAACGTTTATGAAATGCAGAGGGGTAATCTTTCTGAAAACTGACCCCTTCCTTCCCCTTTTAGACACAAACACACAAGTCTTTTGCAGACGCTTCTCCTCGAGTGCCTTTGTATGTGGTTTCTCGCAGCTTGGATCCAGCTGTGTCTACAGCGACAAATAGAACCGTGTCGTACTGCTATCACGGTAACTAGGATTGTGAGCTGTGGTTGCCTTGATAACGAAAAAGCCTTTCCCAATGAAACTTTAATTGCAGGAAGGCCCTTTTGGAAAACCAAATCACTTTTGTGTTCAAGGTTGTATATATATTTTCAAAAAAGTGTTTAAAAGGACTGAAAGGTTTTTATAAGATTATAGTTGATGGAACTTTCTGATTATTATTTTTTTTATTGTTATACAACTTCACCAGGAGGACAAGGGGCTAGTTTGAATTTTTCTTTCTGATTGATTTGAATGATTGTAGTTTTACTGTTTGCCATTGTCATTTCGCCCTGATCGCAGCAGTATCACTGAAAGCGTTCTCGACAAAAATACAGGTCTGTTGAATTATGATGGACATTATTCACACAATCGTTTGATGTTCCCAGAGGTTTTGTTTTTCAAAAATAACTTAAAACAGTGTTCCACTTACACTAGCACGCACACACAAACTCAGAATTGTGGAACAGTCGACGTTGCTGTAGCAATAAAATACCAAAAATGATGATCCGAGGGATGTCAGCTGTTTTATTCGGGGCATTTGATAAGTCTTTATTTCCATTGTTCAAAGCACTAATTGTTATTTTGGAATGCCTGAAATGATCTGTAAAGTGTATATAAACTTGCTATAAAAAGTGAGTGGTCTTTCTTGGTCTATATTTTCAATATGATGTCTGTCTTAATTAAATATCTGGTCTGGAAATATGCGCGTGTTCGCGTTAGTACTTAGTGCGATTGTACTCGCTCGGCCACCGTACTGCAAACACGTGTGAAGCTGTTCTGTTCCTCTGTTGGACGTTTGTAAGTTACTGCTTAAATACACTGTAACGGCGTCGTTCATTGGTTAGGTAAGTGTAAGACTGGTTAAAACGTAAGTTACGTTTGTATTAAGTATGTTTTGCGACCGTTAGCATCATGTTTGAATGAGCGTTTAACGCGGAATGTTTACGCGTTCCCTAGAGTCACTTTGTTATGAAGATCTGTTATCATGAGTGACAGCGACGATGATGTGCCTCAACTCTCCGCCGCGACTCTCGCAGCGCTGCAAGAGTTTTACGCCGAGAGTGGAAGGACGGGACTGGAACAAAACTCCAAGACCGACAAGTTCTGCGTTGGTGCTGTAGAGGAAGACTGGGTACAGTACATGCATTAGAAGTGTCTTGCGTGGTGATTTGTTGACTATTTGTTATACACAAGTAGGCTATGTATCAGATCAGTAACCAGCTCGTGTGTTCGTGTGATCAGCGCATGAGTCAGTTCTGGTACAGTGAAGACACGGCTATACGGTTAGCAGAGGAAGTCATGCAGCAGGCTGGAGAACATGGGAGGTTGGTCTCTAGCGCCTTTAGCCAGATTTTACATTTGTGCAATTGTTTTGGCTTGTGTTGAACAGAAGGTCAGTAGTGATGGTTGTTCACTACCGTTGATTCGTTTAATTGCCTTTACCAGAGGTCAATACACCACCAGTAGGAGGCGACAACTGTGTGTGTGTGTGTGTGTGTGTGTGTGATTTTATTGTGCTGTGAGCGAAAACATTCACTCAACCAATTCATTAAAACACGTCGATCGTAGGCATGGAAAAACTCATTTATATGTAATTAACATTTACATGTAATTGTTCTTATATCTCATTGAGTGGGGAAATACTACTTATTTCATTCTTTTTGAGAAAAAAAAAACTTACCGACCCCAGTATAAATTACTGCTCCATTATATTGGAGCTTGACCTACAGGAGTCGCACAAGTGTTTTTTTGGATTCAAAACACCAAATTTAACTAAAGTGTGACTAGTTGTGCATCACTGATTGTGCTGTATATTGGTTAACTAAATGACAAAACATTTAAAATGTTAAATGTACTTCTATATACATATATTACCATTTAAAAGTTTGTGTTTTTTATGATTTTAAAAGAAGTGTCTTACAAATATTTTGACAATTTGAAATAGCTGTTTTCTATTTGAGTATAATTTACAAATTTTTGTTGATTTCTTTGATGGCAAAGCAGAATTTTCAGCAGTCATTACTCCAGTCTTTAGTGTCACGTGATCCTTCAGAAATCATCATAATGTGCTGATTTGGTGCTCAGGAAACATTTATCATCAATGTTGAAAACAGCTGTGCAAACCATGATACATTCTTGATGAACATAACATTCAAAAGAACGGCATTTATTTAAAATGGTAAAGACTTTTACATCGTTACAAAAAATTTCTCTCACTTTTTATCCATTTAATATATCCTTTCTGAATAAGTTTTCATTCTTTTTGAAAAAAATATTACTTTTTGAAAAAAAATATTACTGACCCCAATATATATTACTGCTCCGTTCTGTCCCCTCTCACTCCAATGTTTTTTTCTTGATTTGTAGGGTAGCTTGTATAAGTGCACCAAGTGTGTATCAGAAGCTGAAACAGTTGGAATCCACAAGGTCAGACAGTGTGTCTGCTGTTTTGCTGGAGTTTGACCGACGTTTCGCAGCATATGGAGATGAGTTTGTCTTTTATGA
This sequence comes from Sinocyclocheilus anshuiensis, assembly GCF_001515605.1. Taxonomy (NCBI): domain Eukaryota; kingdom Metazoa; phylum Chordata; class Actinopteri; order Cypriniformes; family Cyprinidae; genus Sinocyclocheilus; species Sinocyclocheilus anshuiensis. Next base: position 1,006,923 of record NW_015554074.1, read on the forward strand.
TTACAACAACCCTCTGTGCCTGCCTGAGGGTCTGCTTCCTCAGAGCTTTGACATTGTCATCACAGACCCTCCGTATCTGTCTGAAGAGTGTCTCAGCAAGGTGCTCCTCACCATTAAATACCTCACTAAGGGTAAAATCCTGCTCTGCACAGGCAAGTGGAAATGTGTATATATATATATATATATATATATATATATATATAATGTTGCAGATTTTTTTAGAAGAACTCGTGTTTTATGTCTTGTTCATGTTCACCTTTGGCTTATTCTTATAGGAGCTATTATGGAGGAGCTTGCTGGGAAACTTGCGGATTTGAAGATATGCAGTTTTTTACCAAAACACAATCACAATCTGGCCAATGAGTTCCGCTGCTATGTTAACTATGAATCAAGCCTTCTCTCATGAAAAAGGCTTTCAATCTGACAACATTTGAACATTGTTTTTTCCTATTAAACATCAGCAGATGATTATTTGGAACAATAAATACTCTCACTCCAAGAGGTGCATAGCAGGATCCAGATATTACAGCGGAGGATTTGGCCCTTCATCAGAGATCTGCGATCAGTCTTTGATTATACTTTGGCTGACTTGCATTGTCAATTGCACACCCGGCTTTCCGGCATAAAATTGAAGCAAACAATCTCAGACAGTTTAACTTTGTTTCAATGCATAAAATGGGCTTGAAGTGAATGTTTGAAATGCATTTGTATATAATATACTATACACTAGACTTGTGCGATATCAGTGTTCTTGTTGTTTTAATAAAGTAATCATAGGAGGACTGACCCAAAGTCATGCTAAATATATGTCTTCTTGTAAATGATATCCTTATTTGCCTTTAACAGAAGCATTTCTAGTGTTTTTCTGTATACTTGAATACATCTGAACGGTATTTGGTTATCTAACACCATGATGCTTACTGGCTTTCTCAAAGTACTTTGGATTAGAAAATGTTTGTATTTTGGCACATCAAGTTTTCCTTTTGCTTGGCACTGCAGACTAGAATCTGCAGCTGTGAGAGCAAGTTCTGTCTCAAGTTTTCCTTTCACCAACTAAAAGAAAAAATGAAGGAAATAAGAAAACTGACACAGAAAAAGAAAATCTAAAATGGATCAGTTCAGTCCATTCGTTCTAAAGGTGCTGGAATTTTTAGACGATACTTTTCCCGCTTGGCTTGCCCTTCTGTGTTTTTCTGTCTTTTTCCAACAATGGCACAAAAGTACAACCCACGGCGATGGACACGTAGCTCTCCGTATAGGAATGACGGCCCCCGACGCACGAGCCGGTCCGGCGCAATATGACGGTCGGCATGAACACGAGTGCTGCGGAGGCGCTCACTTTCCTCCCCGTTCGGTCCGCTCAGGCATCCCTTACACAATCAGTACGCCTCCGGGAGATAGCGAGGGTACCTCGCTGGATCATGGGCGATTCTTGGATGATGAATAATGAAAAAAAGTTATTTTTTCTTGCAGACAAATAGGCGAGACATCAAATCTTATAGGATTGGAGTCGGGAACACACAATCCAACTGGTTCTTCTATCCACCTTTTTCTTGTCGTAAAAATGGGCGCGGCCATTTGTAAATTCTATGGGACTGGCTTCCGGTCTCATCTGCGTCCACTCCGTCCAGCTATTTTTAGCTGAACAAAACAGTTCGTTTTGCTGCTTTACATTGAAAGTTGGTGCGTCTTATATTATTTTAATGCATTATCTTAATTATGAACACACTGGTTTGTAGTGCAAACAGTTTTACCGTTTACTGCAAGTTGTTATTCTCCTCATTATTTACCTATAGCGGCTAATGAACCGGAAGTCTCACCCATAGGCTTACTTCCGCGTTGAAGAAAAAGGTGGATAGAACTGAATCATTTTCATGACCGAAACAAAATCGATTCCCGATTGAATGATTCTTAATCAAAACACGTGTGAATCGGGCGTTACGGTTATTGAATTAATCTGATTTTACCGAACCGTATGTTATTAGACTTCTTTAGCCATCTTTGACTCGAAATAACACAAAAAAAATTGTGGTAGCCGATATATTAAAGTCTTCTGATTTTTTTTGGTAGTTTTGACGTTATTGATTTAACGTACACACGAGTAGCCTATATTTTTATGATATGTTGTTGTTAACGTATGAATTATTAACATTTTTGTTTGTATTTTTAGGGTACAATTGCTGCATTGCATTCATGCCGCCTAGTCCAAAAAATCTTTCTAAATATTCCTTCCTCATAAGCACTAAATGGTTAACCTACTTGCTTAGTATTCCCATCCTAGTGGTCTTAGTTTTGGGGTCCTACCTGTACGGCCGGGGCGAGAGGCTGAGGAAGTTGACAGAGGTACGCGGTTTGTCGCGCGCTAGGCGAGACGCTGATTGACAGCTCAGATTCTGTCGCTCTGGAGGCGCGAGCTGCAGGGTGTGATGAAACGCGCTGAGAACCCCGACCAAGAGCCTCCCGAACATCTGCTCCAAAATCTCCTCCGGTAAGTCCAGACAGGAGCGAGTCCTCGGTGCTCTCCTGGACACCTTAAGTCCCCGTTCACCAGGCGCGCTGCCGCAACACCACAGCAACACCAACACAAGCGTCGACGCAAACCGACCGAGCATTTCCGATTACACCGTCTAAACGCGCTTTACTGCCAGGAAGGGATCGCTGGAAAAGATGATAAAGTAAATCTCTGGAGAGCTCTTTAACCGACCTACAGAAGCAACATCAGTTGTTGCATAAAGCAGCTCATCCGCCCGTCCCGTAAATGCGCTCATGATACTTGACTCCAGATATTGGGCGGACTGTTTGATACTTAATAATACTCATGCTCTGCTTGAGCTGATGTGAAAAATTCACTTTTATGATTTCCCCCCCCTCGAATGTTCTGTATTCCTTTAAGATATTTAAGAGATTGAATCATTAGATACCAAAGAAAAGTCTATACTGTACTTTAATAATTGACACTTACATCTTTACCATCATTGTATGCAGATAGTACAAAAGTTGATGCATTTACAATGCACAAAATGAATGAAATAAATAATTTGGAATAAACTGTATTATCCCTAAATGTATTATGTATTATTACAAAATATAGTAAAGCATAATGAAATGAGATATAAGATGCCTGGAAAATAATTCGTATTTTAGGACTACTAAAAATACAGTACTAAAAAATACAGATAAATTTAGTGTCTTGACATATATCAGATATTCCACTTAATTGATATCCATTGCACACATCACTCAGGCAGCAAGTCATCTCCCAGCTCTTCATCAGCAAACTCATCTTCCTCAGTGCGTTTTCTTGCTGCAGTTTTCGGTCTCTGCATTTGAGGCCCCAAAGGATCGACATACGAAGCATCTAAAATGATGAATGCAATGGAAGCAATGTATTTTAATAAGCACAGACCAGGGCAGAAGCTTGCTTTCCTTCACATGAAAGAGAAAACTATTAAAGCTATTAAATAAACCAGCCAGAAAAAAGGTAAGATGATTACAGAAATGTAATAATAATTTTATCATCATACATTTAACACTTAACAGTGGGTTTTATCCAAGCAACTTATATTGAACTCAAAGTGGACAACTGATCAGTTCACACATTCCCTGAGGATTGAACCTTGGTATTGCTAGTGGCATGCCCTACTGTTTGTGTACTGAAAACATCAGTATTCTACCACAAATTTAATCTACTAGATTGTTTATCAGTCACAAATGATGATTGATGTTATTTCTTACCTATTTCCTGCTGAGTGCTGGCCTCATACGGCTCATTGGACCCTGGAAGAGTTTTCAGTTTAACGCTAAGCCTCTTACCCTTGGCGCTGGTGCCATGGTTGCTCTGTCCACTGTCTGAGAAAACACATCCAAAAGAGCCAGCGTTGAACTTGAAAACATCTCTGGAGTGAGAGTTATTTTACAGTAGTGTCTGGTCAGATTCTACAAAAGAGAAAAAAAGGAAAATGCATTCGCATTTGACTTGCCACCATCAACAATGTAAGCCATGCTTAGACGCTACAACAAAACAAATGTTAGCGAATGCTGATAAACAAAACAAAAAGCATGACAAACAACGGTTCCAGCTTGCACTTGAAGCAACGTCTATGTGACACTAGAATCCTAATTAAAGTGAGTTCACTCTGCAACCATATGACTTGCATTATGGAAAGCATTTGTGTTGCATAAAGACAACGGCACACAGCTGCATTTCACATCCTGGCTGTGACGACAAGAACAGAGAGCCGAGGGGCAGATGTGAGACCGGAGTTTCGCAGGCAGGTAATTTATATTTAACCGTCCCAACGACAAAACACAAAGGCATTAAAATGAAAAACGTATTGCTGACATACAGTAGTTTATCCTATCATGTACATCTGACTGAGGAATCAAGCCAGAATCAAAATAGATATTTATCACATATAAAACTAAAAGCTAAATAAACACTGCCTCTGAATACTTCTATTGTTCGTATTCATAAAAACATCTTTAATGTTATATCAGTTTATGCATCCAAATGGCCAAGTAACAGTAACGAGAGTACAGCGAGATCAAGCGCTCTGATACTGGGATACTGTTCAGGAGTGTACTTGTGAAATATTTCACTGGTTTATTTGCACTCAGTGCTTTGCAAACAGAAAGAAGGTGCTGGAAACACTCTATCAGATGGTGAGAGCGGGATATTCCCTGGAAACAGTGGTTTTGGCAGATAGGGCTTTCACAGTTTGCTCTATTGTGCTGTGACTGAATTTATGTCCTTGGACGCTGTATCATTACAGGGAACTACAGGCATTAAAAACAACATTTTGACATATGGACTGGGCAATGGGTTTGAAGTTTTCCATGAAGCTTGCAGCTATGATTTTTTGTGTTTAATCATCTAGAGCAGGGTTCCTCAAATCTTGCCCTGGAGGGCCAATGCGGGTTTAGCTCCAACCCTAATCAAACTCACCTACCTGTGATTTTCTAATGACCCTGAAGACATTGATTAGCATGCTCAGGTGTGTTTGATTAGGGTTAGAGCTAAACTGTGCAGGAAAGTGGATCCCTGATCTAGAGGATTGATCATCTAAACGGCACAGTGTAATACAGTACATACCTCTGCCCTGCTCCAGCACAGGACTATACTTAGCTTCTGAGCGAGAAACTGCAGAGAAAAGAAAGGAAAGAGAAGAAGACAGAACTCTGAAGAGACAGTGGAAAGGCTAGACAGAGAGCCGAGAGCTGAGGCTTTCAAATTAGGTTGTGCTATACAAAAATGAAGATTGTTTGTGAATAAAGTGGTAAACAGTATTATGTGTTGTTGAGTTTAGTTATGACTGCCGGGCAGAATGTGAGGAATGAATGGCATCCGTAACAAAGCTGACTAATGGGTGCAGTAGCAGCAGTGTTTTCTTGAGCAGAATGCAATGGCATGCTTGTTTTATAGTTGCACAGGAGGAGTGTGTGAGCTCTTCCTCTAATGTATTTCTGTAGTGTGTGTAGTCATACCACTGGCTCTCAGAGGAGGGGTATTGATGGGGCTTGAGCTGCTCCCTTTCAGGTGCACAGCCATGAACAGAATAATAGAGTTTAAAGAGAATAACAGATTACTAACAAAATGAAGATGAGGTTTACAATATAAAGTGAAAGAGAATGCAGATCAGGAAAAGAAAATGCTTTCTGGGAAGGAGAAATTCAGTTCTGTCCCATTACTGTCCCAATATGATTGTGATTATATGCTGTGTCTGAATGGCTGTACAAAAATTATACTACTCTTGAGAAGTTTGAGGTCAGACTTTTTTTTTTTATTCAGCAATGATTCATTAAATTGATCAAAAGTGGCAATATAGTTTATAATGTTACAAAACACTTAAATGCTGTTTTATGAAACTTTCTATTCATCAAAGAATCCTGGGAAAAATGTATCAGGTTTTTCCTCAAAAATAGTAAGAAGCACAACTGTTTTTTTTAGTTTTTAATAAAACGGTTTTGATAAAAAAATATATATGAATACAGCCTTGGTAAACTTAAAGAGACTTCTTTCAAAAACATGAAAAATTCTTACTGACCCCAAACTTCTAAATGGATGGATGCCCTTTACTTATTTTCTTATTTTCCACAGTGGTAAGAATTATGACTACATTCAATTTATGAAGAACCCAAACCAAATCCATTATAAAACCAACCACTTTCATATTAAAGTAGATTCCTCTTATTTCTGCTCTATTCTACCGAGGCAGGGAATGATCATACCACTGGGCTTCTTGGGGTTTGAGCCGCTTCCTAATGTGTTAGGAGATGCGAAAAGAAAGTGTTGGAAGAAGAGAGCAGTGAGATGCAGAAAGAGACTGATGTTTGAAAATGAATGTGCTGCATGACCTTTGAACCCAGCGCTGCCTGAAGCTGATAACTGGACATCACCTGACAAGAGAGCCACATCTGATGTCCCAGAAGAGAAATCAAGAACGAAAATAATATTTTTAATAAAATAAAATAACAATATTACTACACTATAAATTAAAACAAAGCATAAACCAAAGGTCTAAAGGGAAGTTGTTGGATTAAAATCTCTAAATCTTGTCTAAGACACATGCACTCTCTTTTTGAAATATCACATCACAGGGCTAGCAGTCTCCACTAAGCTCGTCCACCTGGATTCACTATATTAGGGGAAATTACACTCATACCACTGGGTTTCTTAGGGAGAGTGTGTGTAAGGTTTGAAGTATTTCCTGTTTACCAACAGAGGCAGATTACAGATTGAGGTCGATGGAAAAAGTAAAGTAGAAGCATGTATTCAGTTAATGACTAGTATTTCATTTGAAACGTTATCGATGAGGTTCAGTTAAAACTGTCCACTCACCACTGCCAGCGCTGCCTTCCCTGCGGCCCCGAGCACTGCTGTCCCTCCCAGATCTCACCCTCTGTGTGTGTCAATAACAGAATGCTGTCAAATATTCTACAGCTCTATTCTTTGAGGTATAGCTTCAAATATTTCATATACAGACCAACAAACAATTTCCAGAAGAAATCCAGGTAATCTCTCTGTCTCTTGTTCTAAATTCTAAACTTTGAAACTCTCCACACTTGGTTGAAAGATCCCTCTAAACAGATTTATGTGTTTTTGTTCACTCCTCACTTCCACTCAACTATTTGCACATATGTATTTGTACATATTCACCTATTTTTATTTACATTGTATATAAATAATAAGGACAATTGTAAAAGGAGAAACACAATGTTTATTTTTATTCTGCTATTGAAGAGTTGCTAAATGCTTTTTCGTTGGCCCTTTTAACAAAGACAATAAAGATCTATTCTCTTCTGAAGCAAAAGAGGCCAGCATATAAACAGCATGAGAGAAATCAGTGTACCTGCTCTCTGATCTCCTTCATTTTTTTCAACTTTCTTGAGTTTGGTGGCATAATCCTGCACCTCTTTTAGTCCCATATCTGTGCACAGCCTGACCAGGAAGCGTAGACCTGCCCGACAGAAAATGACATGAGACTCAGAGCCTCTAGAAGGGTACAGAAAATTAAAAATAACTGAAAAAATAAAAACTGAAAATAACTGCTGAACACATCACATTCAACATTTTCAGGAAATTTCCGATGAATGTCCTTGTAGGTCTCAAGTGCCTTCTGATAATTCCCTGAAAACAAATGAAAAATATAAATCATGATTGTGAAGGCACTGAGATGACAGCATATGGTTAAATGTATTATTATTGTCAAGTTCATACCGCTTCTTCTATAACAGCTAGCCACCATCAGCTGCCACTTCACCTGTGTCGGTCTGAAATTCATGAAGTTATTTAAAAAAATATCCAGATACATGCAGAATATTCATGATAAATTCATATAATATTTAGTAACTTACTGAATGAGGGTAGCTCTCTCAAAGTACTGAATAGCTTTTTCACAGAACTGGGTGTCGATGTAATATGCTCCCAACCGTTCAATGACACTAATGTTTGAGGGAAAATACCTGTATGACTGAAATAAACAACACATTCATTATTTTAAATGCTACCTCTGTCAATTCTCCTTCTTTGAGTAACTTGAATACCCAAAAATATCCACTAAAATTTTAACTGCAATAGTTCTTTGGGGTTTTTTTTACCTCATAATAGTACTGGAAGGCCTGTGACTTGTCTCCTTCATTATCATAAAGGTCTCCCAGTTTGACCAGCACCTGGGCATCTGTGGGGGTCACACTGGTGAGCTGCATCAGCCATTCAATGGCCTGGTGAGGGTCCTCCAACATCTCATATCTAAAGCCACTTAGGGAATATGACTCTTACCAAGCAAATGAACTTTAACTTACCATACTTACTGTATCCATTCTATTTCCTGGCAACTGAAATTATGAAGACCATCACAGAGCATTTTTATTTAATCTAAATTTTGATTACTGACATTTAAAGGAAGGATACAGATTAGCCAGCTGGTACGTGACCTGAGCACTGTTTCTGAGGATAGCATGCAGTTTAAGGAAGCAGTCCAGGGCTTCCTCCAGTCTACCCAGCCTTTTATAGGTCAACCCTGCAGGAGGATACAGAGATTTCTGCTTTAAAATTGCTTAAATTATTAATATACAGTCTTGGTCTCAGCTGAAACATTTCAAATGTAGAAATGTTAAAGCACAAATTTATGTAAATCTCATGTGATGTAACCCTTAGGATGTCAAGTTTGTGATAGCAGACCTAAGTTATAGAGAGCTTCAGTGCAAGATGAGTCATTACGAAGAGCCTCCTTATAAAACTCTGCTGCTTTCTCATAGTCCTCCTTCACAAACTCTGTGTTGCCTTTGTTCACTAGGGCAGCAGGGTTGTAGCGGTCGGCGCTCATGGCCAGCTCAGCATAGCGGTCAGCCTGGTCAAAATCCTTTTCCTGGAGAAAACACAGAAATAGACAGATGGAAGCAAAAAAAACAAGAGCATGTCTGTGAGAACCTTATTAACACAAGCTCTTTGAGGTCAATGCTTTATAGCGATGTACTCACCAAAAAGTAAAGAAAAGAAAGATTAGTGGCAGCAGCACTTTTTACCCGACTGTCCTTCTTCTCAAACATCTATAGCGTCTCGACTGCCTGGAAACAAAATTGATTAGGCATATTTATAGTGACTTAAAGGAAATTGGTAATGTAGATAGATGCTTCACTATCATATCATTGAATAATACCTAAATACACTTTAAGTTACATCACATTACATTTGCTGCTACATGAAATGAGAGAAACAATGCAACAGAATGCAATATCAGCACACATATACACAAGGTCTACAGCAGAAAGACCCCCACACACACACACGTTCTCCAACAACACAAACATACCTCAGCCTCAATAGTCATGCAGATGGACAGGCAAGAAAACAAAATAAAATGGACCACTGAATGTGGAAAGTGTTATAAGACAGAAACAAGGGTTCCACACAGATATAGAGCAATATGGCTCTGTTCTGTGGTAATATATCAAAAGCAACATAATTTGAGTGTGTCTCCAGGGACCCATCTACCTGTTTGAAGTCCCTCTGTCTCAAGTATGTAATAGCTTTATTGATCTCCAAGTCATTTGCAAGCTCCACATATTGTGAACCCTTCACCATGTCCACACACCTGAAAAAGTACCAAATTAAGCTTTAGGACAAACTCTATGGATGGTTTACTTTAGTCTATTAGAAATGGTCTTAACTAATAATAATGAACTATAATTAATTATTTAAAATAAATAATACATAAATATTGTTAATGGAATGGCATGGACAAGTCTTGCGCTTTAACGCCCTCTTGTGGAATACACACACTACCACTTACAAGTTTAGGCTAAGTAAGATTGTTTTTTTAATGTTTTGGAAATAAGTCTCTTCTGCTCACTAAGACTACATTTTAAACAAAAATATAATAAAACAGTAATATTGTAAAATATTATTACAATGTAAAAAAACGGTTTTCTATTTTAAACATTTAAAAAATGTCATTTATTCTTATGATGGAAAAGCTGAATATTCAGCAGCCATTACTCCAGTCTTCAGTCGCCCAGCAATTCTTCAGAAATATTTTTAAATATGCTAATTTGCTGCTCAAGAAACATTTAGCATCAGCACGATTCTCTGATGGAAACATTCAAAAGAAGAGCATTTATTTTAACAGAAATATTTTGTAGCATTTTGTCTTTTTTTTTAACAATTTAATGCATCCTTCCTGAATAAAATTTTTTTTTTTTTTTGGAAAAAAAAATGTTCTGACCCCAAACTTATTAAAAGTAGTATAAATAACTCGCCAGTCAAAGCCAGCAGCAAATGACGACTCTATGGCTGGAGCAATAAGCTTGGCTGAGGTCATAATATATTTTTCTGCAAGCGCTTTCCTAGAAAGAAAAGCAAAACAAAAATACTGAAAATAATTTGGAGAATAATAAATGCAAAGCTTAAGAATTATAGATCCAACAGAACGTTCAATACATTATAATACCTCTCCCTTTCCATTTGGTGAAGCTTATCATTCTTTATAGACTCAATCACCATGTTTGCATGAGGGTCATCCTAAAATAAAAATAAAAAAATCCATGAAGAATAAGACATAATTCAGTTCAAATATATGACTAACAAGGAATTATGCACTCACATTTGGAGGGATATACTTGTCATCATCATCAATACCGAGGGGCACACAAATGAGTTTCTGAAAAGCTTTCTTCATCCTCTCCCGGTCTCCGATGGCATAGTAACACAGGATGAGGCTGAAGCCCGTCTTAATATTGGGGCTCTCGCTCATGATGTACTCAAAGGATGTGATGGCATCTGAGTACTGACCCATATGTATGAACACAACTCCAATGTTCTGCATTATCTTGATCCTATACAATAAGAGATCTTTACGTGTTGAAAAATCACATCAAATTACCCAAGACCTGCATAAACTGAATGGTGCAAAACAATTATGCAGTTCACACAACACATGCAACTACAAGTACTGACCTCATTGCATTGTGGGCATTTGAGATCTGATCCAAAGCCATGCGGTAAAATTGGATGGCCTTTGTGTAGTTCTTTTGCTTGAAATAGATATTTGCCATGTTCACTTTCAGTCGTCCTATAGTAGGGTAAGCAGTTACACAAAACCTGATGTTAGAAACACACTTGAATCAAAGAGGAGTGAATCTGAGATATTTTAAAACACATTTGAAATTTGCTCACCGGCATTATTGAACATTTTGTTCTTCACAATGACTTGGTAAGTGTTCAAGGCCTCAGTGTACATGTCATTATTGGCATATTGGTTTGCTAAATTAAACAGCACCCGAACAAAGCATGAAAGAGTCATGTGAATTTTCAGTTTTCAGTCAAGAAATGGATTTTACATGGAGCAATGCACTCACAGAGTAGGTCAGGTCCAGATTGATGTGGTCTGCAGTGCCTGTTTGTTCTCTCTGTCTCACCAAAGCCCTCTCCTTCCTGCCAGCCTCCTTGGCTTTCTCTAAAAACTGTTGAAAAAAGCTAATTTAGCATACAAAAGACAATTCTTTAAAATCACTTAGCAGTTATAAAGCTATACCTACCAGCTGAAGATCCCCACGAGCATGAGCAAGACAGCTCTCCTCTATCAAATCATTCACCTTCTTTTCGAGGATCTTTATCTTCTCCTCTGGACTAAACAAGAAAATAATTTAAAACCAAAAAGCTGTCCATCTCTAAGTAAAACTAAAGACGTAAAGTAGGATCTAGTAAACAAAATCTAGTTGTCAATGGCTTCTCAAGCACTATGAAAGCAGAGGGATGCATACGTGTCTTCATTCTTTGTCTCTAATGGAGGGTCTGGTCCTTTTGATTGCCCCAGGGGATCAAACACTGAGCCTGGAAATTCAAACAATTAAAATGAAGGAAATTGTCATATTTTTCAGCAACTCGGGAGGTAAAATGTATGAATCAATATCATTATGAAGCAGTTAAGTATATTTCAAGTAAAATGTGTCTGAACAGCACATGTGCAAGTGGGTTTCATGTGTGAAAGCACCTCTAGCTATAGATGAAGAATATCCTGCTGCTCGCACTGCAGTCATGGGACGAGCCGCACCGTCCTGTACAACACACAAAAACATAGAAGATTAATACAATTTCACTGCATATGACAAAGGACAAATAAACAAGAGATTTGTCCCACCTGAACAGCTCCAGTCATAGGCCTTCCCATAGCAGTGCCAACAGGCATCCGAGACTAGATATTAACATCAGATATATAAAGAGAAAAAAGGAAAACAAATAGCATCAATTTACTACCAACATCTGACAAATAGCTTCACAATCCCTCATTAAAACATGAAACGAATCCAATACAGTCAACAAGAAATGTGCTTGTTATGTTTGACCGTCCTGATTCTGACCGTATAATCTCTCACCTCTTGGAGACCTTCACCTTTCCTGCCCTGACAGCTGTCTTCCTGATTATAAGACATTGCACATGCTATCATTCTAACGTAAGCTTTTGAATTTTCAGTCAGAAATGTAGTAGTGTAAATCCATATGCTTTACTTACCCCATAAGCTGTTCCAATCGGTCGTCCTCCAATTGCAGTGCCCGGATATTTTGCAGTCATCTAAAAACATTTAATAAATTAATTTAGTGTTTATTACTGGTGTGCTTGACATTCTAGATTAATCAGCAGATACAATACAACTTACTGGTGGTCTTCTGCCATGACTAGTCCTGACTGCCTGCTGAAAGTCCACATCGTTGTGAAGGTCCTGCAGGGACAGGAACATAATGATATTTAACATTTAACACCATCATCCCAAACCTCCTCCTGCCCAAACTATCTCAGCTCTCCGTGCCCATCTCCGTCTGTCAGTGGATCAACAGCTTCCTGACAGACAGGCAGCAGCTAGTGAGGCTGGGAAAATACACATCCAGCACCCGTACATACCTGGCAATAAAGCTCATTCTGATTCTGATTCTGATTCTGCTGCATAAAAGCAAATTATGACATTCAATAAATGCATGTCTAAGGTGCACGTATTTGTGCACCTCCGAGTCAAAAGTCGGATTGTAATCATTGTAGCCAGTATACAAATCCTCCTCCTCTTCCTCTGGGACAAGATGCACGTTCTCCATCTGAAATAATAAAACAAAAACAAAACTCATGCAAGTCTTTTGATGTGAATGCTACATTTGTCAATATTTTTAATAAATAGGCTAATTAAAGGCTAATGCATTTTTCAGGCAACAATGGACAGTGGGAACATCTATAAAACAAGAAAGAAAAGAAGCTATTCTTATAACTTTAGGTATTATTTTTAATAAATATGCGAGTTAAAAAAATAATTTTCTAACAGCACAGTTCACATGTCTAGTTCGCGACCATACCACGTATCTCGTATACAATTTAACTGCCAACATCTAAGGTTTGTAAATTACGATAGTTTTACTTACCTGGTTAACAGAGCAGTTTGCTTACCAAAGAAAAGTGCAAATTAATAGCCGTATTAAACTGAAATATCCCGAAAACCATGTATGTAACGTTAGCCCAACAGCAGCTAACGTTACAGCTCGTTAACGTTACGCTCATCAACACGTCGGTTGCTAGGATACAGAGACGTCGTTCTGTCAAATCATGCTACCCATCAAAATATGCTGTGTTTCGCTATTGGTTGACATTAATTATATTTGTGTCTTTGTTTTCTCTCTCTTTGCTTTATTATATGTATTTGTATGTAATTCCTTGACAATGTTCTTATGTTATTGAGCATTAATAAAAATAAAAAAATAATTTAAAAAAATTATATTTGTGTCTGTTTTTTTTGTTTTACATTACATATCTGAATGTACGTATGAACGCCTTCTGCGCTGCAATCCAAGGAATTATCCTTCTGTAAAAGTCGTGATGTATTTAGGCGCGTGTGAGACGCCGTAGCTCCGCCTCTCTTTCGTGCACATGACAGGCTGAAGTCTGGTGATATCGGGGCCCCTGTGAAGTAGTTGACTGAGTTTTGACATTTGTAAAGGGGTTTGCGATGAGTTCAATAAAAGGAAAGATTATTACTGTTGTCGGGAGGTGAGAGTTACTTTGTTTAAATCAGTCTGTTATTTTTGGCAGACGTGTTCCAGAATAGCTGAGTGGTCTTTGAACGCTACTGTGATTGTGTTTATGAATACATGTATTACTCCATATCAGAAAAGTGCATGTAAAAATGAACAGTGCAGTGATTTATGACCTAAATTAAATTATCACGTGACTCGTTATGTGTGCTTATTTGACATATTTTGGGTAGGTTTTGGCTTGTACAAATAAGGTTATTACTCTATTTTACAGGGGGGTTTTCATGCATGATCATCAAAGTCATATTATTTTTTTTTGCAATATTAAAGTTCCTGTTTAAGTAGTCTGACATGTTCCTCGTTTTGGTATGTAGATAATGCATTGATTTTCACTAATGTTAACAGACTCCTTGATCTGCATTTTTATTTGATTTATTTACTGTGCTGTCTCTTTTTCCTAATTGCATGTATGTTGCATAATAAAGTGGGCTGATCGGCCGCTCCTGGGCCATGGTGTTTATGAGTGGAGGATACATGGTCAAGATCTATGACAACATACCAGGACAAGCATCAGGGGCCATCACAGAGATCAGGTCCGTTTTAAACAGGAAAGAAAAATGACCTGTTGACCCCTCAGTCAGATTCTCTGCCTTTAGCATGGCTGCTCAACTTTTGTCAGAGCAGGTTTGTGACCCATTTTTATGGCACAACCTTACATAAAGCAATGATCCAAGGAGATCAATAGAATAAAAGAGAGGGCATAATATGCAAATGAAAAAAAATATGCACAAATTGAAGTTTTCTAGAACATATTAGTACTCTCTGTCCATATCTGTTTATGTTGTGTAAATAACCCTCTTCCTTGATTCACCTCTTCTGTCACCAGGGGGAGTTGAAGGGCTTTCTCTTTCCTAGATATGAATTTACACTGTAAAAGATGTGTAGAAACAAAAAAAAAACTGGCTAGAATGCAGCAATGACAGATTAGGACACAAAAAAACAGTAATCTTCTGTGATGCATGCAGAGTTGCTTCAGTTAAAGTAAAAAGTGTTTTTAAAGACATAATTTACATCTGAAACCGATGTCTTGTCAGTCATAAACCATCATTAAAACATTGTATTTGGACAGAACAGCTGTCAGATTTTGTACACATTTTGTTGAATTTAAGATGAATAATGTATTTTCGTGTGTGAGCAGGAAACAGATTGAGGAGCTTCAGCAAGCCAAAATGCTGAGAGGAAATCTCACGGCTGCAGAGCAGCTGAGTCTACTCAGCAGTCATGATGACCTGCTGCAGGCCCTGGAGGGAGCTTTCTTTGTCCAGGTACGGTTTCCCCTCAAACATAGATGACTTCCTGTTGACCCCAAAATGTGACTGGGCTGGATAAACATCTCCCTGATATGTATGGAACGAAAGCAACAAGTATTTAATGTGAAGACAAGAAAGAGTGTTCACTAATGACAAGTACCAAATTCATTATTTTACATTTAATTGTTTTAACATGCACAAAAAAAAGCACATGAAACCAGAAGACATGTCTGTGGTTTTACGTCTGCAACTGTTTGAACATTCCATGAGTTAATGTGATTAACTATTGAAATTGCACCCGTGTTTAATTATTAAAATGTATGAACACTTTGGAGCCAAACCTCTGTTTGCTATTGGAAATTCCTTTTTTCCCCCCATAAACATTCATAAAGATGGATGAGGTGATGTATCTGATCATGCATTTTTCCTGTGTACTACATTCAGTGACAGCTGATGGTTTCTGTTTTTCCCAGTTATGATGACGTCAACATTTAATGACGCCATATAGTCCTGTTATGTGCTGATGCTGTATTTGCGATATTATAATATACCATTAAAGTTATATAATTTATTTTAGCGGATTGCGTGCTTCCCATTCTTAAAGTCAGCATGAAGTGAAAATTCACCATTCACAAATTCATCTATTTTTTTATGTATGTTATAGATCTTATTGTAAATGATTTATTAATGTATATGTTCCAGTTAAAAAATTACCTTTTGATTTAAAATGTCATAACTGGATCTTCTCTCTGGTGACGTATTCTGGGTTTCTCCAATCATTTTGTATGTACGTCTCAATATGGAAGTGATTATCTGTCCTTACTTCAGTTTCATAGCAACTCTGACTAGAAAGCTTTCCTGCTAAATGATTAAAGAAGCGTGAGTGAATATTCCTGTCTGTTTTATCAGCCTTGGGAAAATATGGTCCTTTTATAATTATTTACATCATATTTTTTCAGCCCATTCCACTGCCATTCATTTTTTCCGCTCTTGTGTTTTCTTCTTGTACTTCTTTTGTGCTCGTATGGAAAAGATGTTGCTACAGCTTCAATTATAGTACATTTCATACAGTCCCTTTGCTATATTGTTGACCATTATCTGCTCTTGTCCTCTGTGTGTTTTCTGTGAATAGGAGTGTGTGTTTGAGGACCTGGAAGCAAAGCAGACTGTCTTCCATGAGGTGGAGAATCTTGTCACAGAAAGCGTGATTCTCAGCAGCTCCACTTCCTGCCTGATGCCAAGCAACGTGTTCTCTCGTGTCCAGAACCGAACTCGGTGCATCATTTCTCATCCGGTTAGTTATGTTTATAGTCTGTGAGAGATTATATTATATATACACTGTGGAGATGCACAAATCTAATTTTTAGTCCTTTGAAATTGTTTGACATGCAAAAAGAAATAAATAATGAAAATGATTTAAAATAAAAAAGGATTGCCACTGCCAGTATGTTTGA
Organism: Sinocyclocheilus anshuiensis; assembly: GCF_001515605.1. Taxonomy (NCBI): domain Eukaryota; kingdom Metazoa; phylum Chordata; class Actinopteri; order Cypriniformes; family Cyprinidae; genus Sinocyclocheilus; species Sinocyclocheilus anshuiensis. Next base: position 1,023,695 of record NW_015554074.1, read on the forward strand.
CAGTTCATTTGATACACATATACTTCAGTTCAGTTTTCTGCAATTACCGCAAATAACAATTTTTATTTTCAAATGGTTTTACAACATTCATGTTTTAGTTTTAGTGCTACTATTTATGTTTATTTAATGAAAGCATTATTTACACGGACATGTCAGGTTTTCTTGTCAGTCCTGATTTAGCAGCCTGTAGTGAAGAATGGAGATGTGGAGTGTTTTAGGCCCGGGGGCTTTACTGGACTTTGAATCCTTCCATGCTTAATGGAAATTCCACTCTGATCTCATGAGCAGCAAGGTCTTGCTGGTCGTGTTGTCCTTCAAAGCAGTGTGAGGCAAATAGTTCACCTTCACTTGCTTTAAGTGAATGTTTAATCATGAATGCCAAGCATTTGTGGTCAGACATTTAGACAGAGAGACCTTCATAGTGGGAAAGAAGTTCAGTACAAGGCCATTATCTCTAGCTCCAGTAAACACATTAGTATAGTGCTTTATCTGTGTCCAGGGTCAAACAAACTGGTGTCATTTCCTTCTTGTTTTGAACCTCACAGGTAAACCCGCCCTACTATGTGCGTCTGGTGGAGCTGGTACCACACCCCGAAACACTGCCTGCTGTAATGGATGTTGCTTACTCACTGATGACGGATGTCGGGCAGGCACCTGTGCGACTCAGGAAGGAGATCGATGGTTTCGCATTGAACCGTGTTCAGTATGCCATCATAGCCGAGTCCTGGAGGCTGGTTCAGGTTAGTTGAGCCATGGAACAAAACTACATATCAGTTAGAGTCATGATTATACTGAAGAATATTTTGACTACCTACCCATTCTCTGGTGAAATTCATAACGCACCAAGTAAACATTTGTTGACATTGGCACAGAGGGTAGTGAAATGGACAGGACATGTAAGGAGGTGTTGTGCTTATGGGCATTCCAGGTTCTGTTGAACTGTCTATTCATCAAAGAATCCTTAAAAAAGTATCACAGTTTCAACAAAAACAAAAAGACTTTAAAAAAATGATAAATAAATAAAATACATTTACAACCTCCAAATTTTGTATGGTAGTGTAAAGTAAAAGAGTTGTGTCAGTTATGTCCTGTCAATTATGAAAAATTCAATTAAAATTGTTTTATTTAGCATATTTAGTTGTTTATTTTTTTGTTATTATTATTATTATTTTTTTTTTCAAATTGTTGCTGCAATTTTATAAAAGCAATGCACCACTTAAAAGGGATAGTTCAACCAAAAATGAAAATGCCCCTCACCCTCAAGTTTCTTTCTTCTGCAGAACATATGAGAAGATATTTTGAAGAATGTGGGAAAGCAAACAGTTTCTGGTCCCTTTTGACTTCCATTGTATTTTTTTTTCCATACTATGGAAGTCATTGGGGACCAGCACCTGTTTGTTTAGTAAATGATGACAGAATTTTCATTTTTGGGTGAACTTTCTCTTTAAGGCCTGCATTACAGTGAACTTACCACAAATCACATGGTAAAGACCACCATTACCCAAGGTAAAATCTATGTAACGCACAGCTTCTCATGGTTTATTGCTTTAATATGCTGTCCACATTACAGGATGAATGTTGTTAGTTTATATCATAGCTCTGATAACAGACCCTTTATTTGTTCATGCGTGGAGAAAATATATTGTAGACAAATCTTATTACTTGCATATCTATGAACAGGAAATACTATAACTTTTGTAAATTTTGATGCATGTCTCTGTAACACCCTGTTTTTAGGAAGAAAGGAAAGTGAAATTAGTGGAAGGAATGAATGAACAGAGACTATTGTATTTTGTTGCAACATCCACAGTCTTATCTCACTGTGTTTATAAATGATTGATTTAGAGAAGGGAAAAAACCCTCATCTCTTTTCTTGTTTCTCTTGAGAAACTTTTAGAACGGCCAGCTTATCTTTCCTCACACTGGTGGTTTTGTCCTGGTTATACAGTACAGTACACCTGTATTACAGTGTATCAAATGAACATGGGGTAGAGTTAGGTGATCCACTTTAAAAACCAAACCCTTTTCAGCACTGCCTACAAGCATGAACAAAAAGCAAAGTCAAGAAAGCACTTCCACAAACAATGGACACTTCACTTTGAACTTATTTTTAGAGTGGCTGTTCATTATTCAGTCGAGTAATGGACAGTTAAAGACAAAACACAAAATTGCACGTTCTGTCCAGGCAGGGTGTATTATGGAAGCATCATCACAAAACTGTAAAGATGATTCATGGTGACACTAAATGATGTTCTATACACAGGTGTCAGGATTTTATGGACAATGTACTGTGACAGAGGTGTGGTGAAATTGTGTTTGAAAATGCATAATCAACTCTCTCAAGAAGCCTTTTCCTAACTGTAGTTGTAGCCAATTGTACATAACATAATTGTTACCCATTTTGTTGAGTTGTTTTGTTTTTTTTCATGTAGTGTTCATGAATACCGTCTAATCTTTGGAAAATACCCTTATCCTACATAACGCAGATTAACCAAAAAGTTTTATGTATAAAACAAATATCTCTTGATATTAATAATTTTAAGGATTCGGGTAACACTTTAGAATAATGGTCCGTTGTTAACAAGTAACTATGCAGGAAGTAATAGGTAGTACTACATTAACACTTAACTTAACACTATTAACTAATAGAGAAGCAAGATTAACTAAGCAGTAAGTAGTAGCAAATTTAGGACAAAGGTAGTTCCTTATTAGATATTTGATCATTATTAAATAAAAATATTCTCATTGAGAACTACTTGTGAACTATGCTTGTTAACAACGGACCATTATTCTAAAGTGTTACCAAGGATTCATCATTATCACCATCACTCAATATCATAATTTACTCACCCTTATGTTGCTTGAAACCTGCATGATTTCTTTCTTCTGTGGAACACAAAAGAAGATATTTAGCACAATGTTCAGACCACACTTTTTTCATATAATAACAGTGAGCAGCAGAAAAACAATTGGGCAAATGATGACAGAATTTTTGCTTTTGAGTTTTTGAAATATCAATTTTGTATTGATCTTATTCATTATGCATCATTTAGGAGGAGTGGGATTTATATATATAGCTGTAACAGTAAATACAGTAAGTGTTCTTCCTTATAACCGTTATTCTTCTATCTTTATCCTTCATTTCCTCATCAGTGGTGTTATTGTGCAATCACTGATGATGAGGTAATTTAGATTTGTCTGGAATGACAGTATGATTTAAAGCGTATCGTGTTCTGTCTCACTAGTTTTCACGTTTTCTATGCAGTGTCCATATGACAGTGCGTGTGTGAGGAATTTAATTTCTTAACAAGCATTTCTTATGAGGTACACTGTAATTACATAATTTTCCAAGTCTTGTAATTTCTTCTTGGTCAGAAGGAAAAGTTACATTTATAAATTAAACATGCACCATTTGAGGCACAACTCCATATAATGTTGTGGGTCAGCTTCTAAATGACAGAAACACCTCTCCTCTTTTTTTGTTGTAGACAAATACTTTTCAAGCATTTCAAAAGACTCTGCTTTCTGAGCTGTAAAAAGGTTATGTCAGATGGAGCTTTAAACGAAGCCATGTTGATGAACCAGTTAAACCAGCACACAAATTGGTTATTGCATACTGTTTTTTGTTTCGATAATTAAAAGAAGTAATTACATAAGCTGGTTTTAAATAAGTTACATATTGTTCAAAGGCTGGTTAATTGGTGCTGTTGCATCTCTTTTGTTCAATTTGAAAGTCTTCACACTATATTATTTGAGTTTATTCATGTTTCACTCTTTTGAATAATGAGATGTGTGAGCTGTTCATGTTGTTATCATGGGTCCAAATACCTAACCGTTACATTAAAAAGTTTAAAACAGTGCCCACAGACATCTGAATATTGTTTAGCAGCTGAAAATTCAAATTGGATCTGATGTTCATAACACCACTAAAGGGATAGTTCAACCAAAAATGAAAATTCTATCATCAAACATTTGCTGCTCCTCATTGACTTCCACAGTGGGGACATCAACTGTTTGGTTACCTACATTCTTCAAAATATCTTCATTTGTGTTCAGCAGAAGAAAGAAACTCGTACAGGTTTGTAACAAATTGAGGGTGAGTAAATGATGACAGAATTTTGGATGAACTATCCCTTTCGTTTACACTGCAAAGTTGGCACAGAAGCACTTCTGAAGTGGCATTTAGGAGTCTTTACGACTCCAATGCTGCTCAGAAGGCATAATTGAGGCTGGCTTTTATGTGGCATCACGTCTATATGCTGAATTTCCAACAGGCACAGAGCAGCCTGAAATCGGTAGGGTTAAGATGCCTTAAGATTTCCATAAGCCTCTCATAAAGTTGAGTTCTGTAGATTTTAGACTTACAGACTTGTGTTTTCATGGACTTGCCTCTTACCTTTTTTTTTTTCTTACTTCATGGACTTGCCTCTTTTTTGTGTTTGTGCTTTTGAAATGAGTTGTTTTATTAAAGGAAAAATAGGTTGTTTTTTTTATGATGAGGAACATTTAAAGTTTGGACGGTGCCCCACACGCCAGATTTGCAGCTCAAATCCACTCATGCTTCCTCTCAGAGTTCAGGCGACTCTTTGAGAGAGAGCCAGCACTGGAAAGTAGAGCAGCTGGGAAAGCTAATGGCTGCCCCTGGTGATTACCGTAGAGGAAAGGCCTCTTTTCACGGTTTCCCCAGCCAGTCTGCCGCCTGGCGACACCGAGATAACGGCCTCGTTGTTGCATGCAGGAAATGAACAAAGACCACCCTGTCCCCCTCCTAAACTCGTCCCCCACTGCCCGTTCTGTATCCAAGCTTTGATTTCAGCACAGTCAGGCAACAGGTATCTGTAGCCACAGGTAATCTGAGTGCAAAGTGGGCCCAAGGCCTGGCACAACCACACTTGCCTCCCCCTGCCATGCCATCCCATTGTTCAGAGGACACTGAGTTAAATGATAAGAGAAACCCAATACAGTGGGAGCGGCTTTAGTGCTCTTCAGATGGGACAAAAAGGTTGGGGGGGACCAATAAGGTGGACCAAACCTTGTTGGCTGGACAAACTACTAAGCAGGAAGCTGTAATTTTAGGATTAGATCAGAACATCAGTAAACCACTTTTAGTAACATTGTCTTTCATCCAAGCATATAATACCGTGCGAGTTGCCAAATGAACTTCTCTTTCTTTTCATCCAGGACGGAGTGATCTCAGTGAAGGATATTGATTTGGTGATGTCTGAGGGCTTGGGCATGCGCTACGCTTTTATAGGTCCCATTGAAACCATGCATCTCAACGCACCAGAAGGCAAGCCACCTTTTAACCCATGCAATTTGTAAAAAAAAATGGGATAATGAAACTTTGTATTTAAGCACTGAGAAGGTTTTGTTTTCATTATGCATGTAAAAAAAAATTGGTGCGGTGCTTGGGGCAGCGAAAAAGCAGTCTGTGAAAACCTCTTATTGTTTCGATTACATCCACCTCACGTGACCTTAAGTGTGTGTGTGCAAGAGAGAGACTGTAAAAGAATCTGAAACAAGCACGAAAGTGTGTAAATGTGCATGTGTTTTGAAGAGATCTCATGTTCACGGTGAAAATCAGAAGGCAGTGTGAAATCTATAGGATGACCCTGCTCCCACTATGAAACGTGCTTTGCCATGTGACACCGGTACTAACCTTTGATGATGACAGATGAGTTATTATTCTCAGCCCTGCCTCCTTGTACTGCGAGTGAGGTGCTACAGTGCTCTCACTGTGGTGATAAAGCCCCCCTGTAAACACAAGAGTTTCGCCCTGGTTTCTTCCATTGCTGTAATGGCACAAGTTCTTGGAAACTGTAAGCGAAGAACTGTGGCTGAACTTTCACTGGTGCACATCTTATCTGCTGAGAGCCCTTCTAAAAGAACTCATGCCCTTCAGATTAAGAGCTACTCAATTCATGCTTGAAAACTCTGTTACAAAACAAAATGCCAGTAAGTTTATTTGCTGAATCATTTTAGACACAGTTCCAAACTGATTATACTTTTTGTGTCACAGTTATTCATAAGGACAAAGCAGCATTTGTTATACAAAATATGAATTTTGTAGCTGGTTTTAAAAAAGTATTTTGAATGAATTAAAACGAATCAAAACTATTTCTGTAATATGTTGTTATTAGAGTCATGAAAAATATCAGACCTTTTATGGTCAACCGTGATACTACTGTATTGTAGAAATGCAAAAGCACATTTTGATTTGACCCTCATTCTGTGTTTTGTCTGTCCAGGTATGGAAGATTATCTCCAGCGCTACAGCGAGGGCATAAAGAGGGTTCTTAATACTTTTGGACCTGTTCCAGACTTTTCCGGAGAGCCAGCAGATAGAATTATAAAAGTATGCAATATCAATGATATTATTAATAATTGGAAAATTTCTTGAAACAGTGGCTTTTGAAATCTTAAATCGGATTTCCTAAATACTCATATATTTTTTAAATATATAATTATTGTAATCATTATAAACAGGAAGATTTTACCATCTTCTTTAGGAGATCTGTGAGCTGATCCCTGCTGAACAGGAGCACCTTACAGCCAGGAGAGAGAGAAGAGATCAACTGCTGATGGGACTAGCTAAACTGAAGAAATGAGGCTAACCACGAGATACTACCTAAATGAAAGTATTTATGGATCATCTGAACCATTGTTGTTCTTGGTGTTACATTTTTCCCTTCCAGGCAACAGAATATGACTGATTATGGAAGCAAAAGCTGGAACTAAAGCTAACCTCGGAAATATCTTTAGGATTCATTTAATTATGAATTGAATTTTTATAATGCTTTACCAGTATTTTTAAGTCTAAGATTTGTGACAGATACTTGACTAAAGAGCACTTTAATGTGAAATTCACAAATTAAAAGGAAAATATGCTCAATTGAAAATGAATGGCATTTTCGTAACTTCCTCATTGGACATTTATGAATTAATCTCTTTATACCTAAGCTGAGCCCAATAATTATGTGTACACTTAACTTGAGATGTATGAGTGTCATAACATTTCAAACCCAAGTGTCAGATTCAAATAAATAATGCTTTCCTCAGAACTAACAATGACTTATCTGACTGGTATCAAGGTGGTGATTTTTAGTGTATGACGTCAATTCACACAGGTGTCCTAGCAGAGTAAACACTGGTGTAGTACATCACATTAAAAAGAAAATGAAATGAAAACATACAACACATCTTAACTTTCACACAGTATAGTTTTAAATATTTCAGGTCATGAGTAAATAACCTACAGTCACATAGAAAGTGCTTTTTACTCTAACGTATCTATTATTTATATTAGATTAATACTGCTACTTAAATGTGAGTAGGTCAGTAAAGTTTAGGCCCACTAATAATCTCAGCATATATATATAAACATGTTATGTTTTGCTCGAAATGTGCAAACTGTTTGGCCTGATATTTTGTGAAATAATGCAGAGACAGATTATTAGTGGGCCTAAACTTTACTGAATTATTCTACTTATATTTAAGTTGCAGTATTAGTCTAATGTAAGTAATAGATACGTTTCATATTTCATACGTTTCATGGCACCTGAACGGTCAGACTAAAAAGCACTTTCTATTCGACTGTAGGTTATTTACTCATGACCTGAAATATTTAAAACTATACTGTGTGAAAGTTATATTGTACGTTTGAACATAATACCACACCTACACGCTAGCGACGCGACTGTACAAGATCGCTGCTGAGGCTGCGGCGCATTCCAGGAACATTCCAGTTTTGTCGCCTGAGAGCTCAAGAACCACCAATGAACGCTGTGACTCCGCCCGATGTCAGGTGCACTAAACTTACGCTCACTGTCCTCAAGTCAAATCACTTCATCTCACTCTCGAGACCACAAAGAAACTCCGCAAGTGAAAGTACTGATTTTTAACTCACCTGGGCGGATATATATCATGGATTTGATCTGAATCATTTTGTAGGCTAACAGGTAAACTTCGTTTTCTAAAACCGCCAGACAGTGACAATGTTACGTGATAATTATTCCGTGTTAATTTCGACCAAATATGATCAAAGTTACCAACATGTGTGGGAATGAAGGATATCTTAATTAATAGGAATTTATTAATGTCATTAATATATGTTAATGAAGGTATTTTCAATTCAATATGTTGAGTCTTTTTGAAGACATAGAATTATAGTTTGTGTTATTAGGATTGAGGAATGAAAATGTAAGCTTACCCTACTGGAAAAGTTTGGAATAATATATATATACTTTTGAAATAAGTCTCTTATGCTTACCAAGACTGCATTAATTTGACCAAAAATACAGTAAATTGTGTAAATTAAAACAATATTGTGAAATAATATTACAATTTAAAATCTGTTTTCTGTTGTAATATATTTGAAAATGTAATTTATTTTTGTCATAGCAAAGCAGAATTTTCAGTAGTCATTAGTTTTCAGTGTCACATGATCCTTTAGAAATCATTGTAATATGCTGTATCTATTTTACTGTATTTTTGATCAACCTTGGTGAGCATAAGAGACGTCTTTCAAAAACATTCTATTCTATTTTTATATATATATTTTTGTCATCTGAAATTTTAATTTGAACTCAGAAGTTGTCAAAAATTGTATTGACAATTTTTGAGTTCAAATTTACATTTAAATATATATAGTGTGTGAACTTTACATATTGTTTAAATTTGAATTCAACAATTGTCAATAAAATAATATAATGAATGTTATTTTATTGACAATTTTTGAGTTCAAATTTATATTATATGTCGTTGCTCAAATTCATCTCTTTCTTTTCGATGATTAGGAGCTGACAGCAACAGCAGATAGGATGAGTTGGGGAGCACTTTATGCCCAGCTGGGAGGGGTAAATAAACACTCCACCAGCCTGGGAAAGATCTGGCTGTCTGTCCTCTTCATCTTCCGCATTAGCATCCTTGTAATAGCCGCCGAAACGGTCTGGGGGGATGAGCAGTCCGACTTCACCTGTAACACACAACAGCCAGGCTGCAAAAACGTCTGCTACGACCACTTCTTTCCAGTCTCACACATCCGTTTCTGGTGCCTGCAGCTCATCTTTGTGTCTACACCGGCTTTGCTGGTGGCTATGCATGTGGCGCATCGCAAACGCAATGTAAAGAAAGGAATTTTGGCCAACCGAGGTGGTGTTGCCAAAGGGGATGACCTAGAGAGTCTGAAGAAGAGGCGTCTACCCATCACCGGGCCGCTGTGGTGGACCTACACCTCCAGCCTGTTCTTCCGGCTCCTTTTCGAGGCCGGATTCATGTACGCTCTGTATTATGTCTACGATGGGTTTCAGATGGCCCGTCTTGTGAAGTGTGAGCAGTGGCCCTGTCCCAATAAAGTTGACTGCTTTATCTCACGACCAACAGAGAAGACAGTCTTCACCATCTTCATGGTGGGATCTTCTGCCATCTGCATTGTGCTCAATGTGGCTGAACTGGCCTACCTGATTGTCAAAGCATTGCTGAGGTGCTCAGCCAGAGCCAAAGGAAGGCACGCTTTTGTTCACCAAGATAAAATGTCCACAGAAAAGGCACACTTACAGAATGAAAAGAACGCAAGGTTGCTGTTATCTGCTTCGGACTCCTCGAGCGATAAGACTGTTTAAGATTATCCCTACATCCAGTGACTAATTCTACCAACATGGTAATAGGCTTGTGATGACAGTGTTTTAACTTCTCTAATGCCATTAGAGCATTAGAATTAGTGTGTTTTGTACCTTGTTTTTGACACCCTGCCCTGAGAAAATAACAAAGCCTAACCTGACAGCAGGTTTCAAGCATGCTTCATTCAAGAGCTGGCATTCCTCCCACAAGCCAAAAGACAATTAGTGTGTTCTTACAGCACTGAATTGTCTGTAAAAATGTTCTAGGTTGTTGAATTTCATTTGCCAAATTACTCAAGAACCTCACAGTACTCTCTAGTGGCATTAGAAAAGCCCAATAGTGACTCCTAGTGGTCACAATGACATAAATGAAGTTCAGAGACCGTCTTTGCACAAAATTGAGCGTCCTTTTTTGAGGGATCATTTACACGATGTTGTATTGTATATAAATGCTTCTTTTTAAGACTGAGTTTTGCTTTGTTTACTTCTTTTTAAACGCAAATTATTTTGCTCTTTCTGTTACCCATCAACAGTTTTGACAATATAGCTATATAATTTACAGAGCCGAGCAGGATTTGTGTTTTTGTATGTTTTTATATGTGCTTATTTTGCACCTTCATTTAAATGTCTTCAACAACTGCACATCTGTGTTTAGTTTTAAGTCATTTCACTAGGTTCCGTTGCATTGACCCATACCGGGGATTTTATATCAGCATACCGCAGTGCCTAATTAGGTTGTTAACAAACAAGGCTGTAGTGGCGCGTCAGTCAGTCCACCTGTTGACAGGTGAGAGCTCGTGGTCTCGCGCTTCGTCAACTGTCCGTTATCTTCTGCTTTGTTTTTCTCCTCTCTGAGAGGCTCTACAAGTCAGCGGTGACCAGTTTTGTTTTTAAGGCTTTGACTAAACCGCAGAAACTATTGTTAGCAAAGTTTCCACATGGTATTGATGGAATCTTCTGCTGTTTCCTAAAGTGAGCTGTGATCATTGTTGATAGCCACCTGTTTGTAAAAGTACATTTCTTTGAAATTTTGGCTAACAACTTATCTTTTATATGCATATCTAAATAAAAAACGTATTAAATGTTTGCTGTTTGTCAGTATTGTAATTCCCGTGGGGAAAACCAATGGAGGGCGGTGCATTTCTATTCTATTTTAGGAAAGGCCTGCTGCATGACTGGATACTTTCCCATGCAGTAACCTACAAAGATTCCAGAGTTTTTGACTAGAGTCATTTTTGTCTTTTTGCCAGTTTACTACCACAAACCAGCTTTTAGTAACTGCGTAAATTACTATAAACTAATCATTAAAATTCTAAAGTAGCCTAAGTGCTTAATTTGAACCGGATCCTGCCGGTACCTGTTCCGGCATTAGATCGTGACAGTGCGTGCGTGCATATGAGAGCGAGCGCAGGTTTATGTGGCTATTTGAAGGTTATGTATTGGTCCTCAACATATTTTTTTTTTACCGTGACCAGTCAGCTTTCTTAAGTTCAAACTCGCTCTCATTGATTGGTGCTTACTGCTTATTGCTTTGTGAGCAGCAGAACGTTTGGAAAGAGTGTAATAATACCAGAAATAATACCAAATAAAGTGAAATATTATAATGTATAAACACTATAAACATAGCTATACGTTAGTATAGCTCACTCCAAAACAAATCATATAAATGTAACGGTATTCAGAGCAGAACAAGAATGAAATTAAAATATATAAACCTAAAGAAATCAAAACAAAGCGAAACTGAAAGTACCAGGCGTTAATTGGGCTCACGTACCTCTCATTCGGCACAAATCATAATGTTTCCATATTCGCAATGTATTTCAATGAAACTATTATTTAGGCTATAATGAAGAGGCTTTGTACTTTACGCGCGCTCGTATATCGACAGAAATATCCTCTTCACATGAGCAAAAATGTGTTTGGCATACAAAGTAGACCAGTTATACCACGGATATTTAAATTGACCAGTGTAACCTTTTTTTGGTTGACTGTATTATTTTGATAATGAACAGACTGCGATGTCAAGTTTGAGTTGCGAATATGTGGTGGGTGTGTGTGTGTGTGTGAAACATAAAATACACCATTTTTGATCATACAGATAAGAGTAAGACATAGCCTAATTCGAAAGCACAAAGTGTTTACTTTTATTTTTGCACACTCAAAATAACAACAGAACATTTGTGATTTTGTAAAATAAAGCAAGGATGCGCGTTTAATTAAAACTGTTACTTATTTAAGTCAGATATTTTTTTCGCATATTTATACCTATAGGGCCTACTATGATTTCATTTTATTTTTATGAAAATAAATGTTATTTTTAATGTATCTTAGATATACATTTTCCTAAAATCATCCTGGCAACCCATTTTTGATCCAGGGTTTGAAGTTTGCCCTAGTTAGGTTAATGCAGAAACTTGTGAACGATACTCTCTTGTAATTGTGGCGTCACCGTTTAGTGACGTCATTGAATGTTGCGGGAAAACTTGAGCTGTATTTTCAGTGTCGGTCACAGAGCCTTTTAATTGCGGTTTTGGATCCGGCAATTATTCATTTACAAATTAAGCACTGAGCCTATCTGTATTTGCAGTGGAAAATAATAAATTGCAACTGAGCATCTGCACAACTGTAATTTGGCGGCAGGTGAATTTATTATTAGGCTATGTTAAGCAATTGTAAAACGGTTATATATAGAAGAATTTAACAATAAGAAACTCATACTTTAGACACAATATGGCCAGTTATTTTGATCATTTTTACTCCGCTAACGAAAATATTTCCAAAGCAGAATCAAAGTGCCAAACAACGCATCAACTGACTGACTGCTTGAATAGAACGCGGAGTGATACAATCAGTGAAACGTCCAAATTCTGTTATAAGAAATCTCAACACTCTTGGAACACCGCCTGTACAAGTATATAATAATAATAATTATTATAATTATTATTATTTAAAATAATTATAATCATCACAATCATTACCAACATTATTATTATAATCATTATTATATAATTATTATTAAACTATAATAATAATGATATTTATTATTATTATTATTAGAATATTATGTGGTATAAAGTCAAAGTGGTATAAAGTTAAGTTGGGGTGATAAGTTTACCCGTTGACAGGGGCGTGGCGTGCGCGCTGACTGGCCGATGACTTTCTGAACGCAGCACTATTGCATGACCATTCAAAGTGACAGTAGCGATGGCTGGGAACGGGAGACAGCTGCGCTTGGTGAGACCCCGTCTCCACACTCGCTTTGCCATGAAAAACTAAGTTTTCTACGAGAGTTTGACCTCGGGTCTATGTGTGAAGAACTTTTGTGAATTAATAAGTTGGCCAGCCACTTTCAAAAGAGTTTGGTAAGCTGGCAGTGCTGCCAGGATTTGGGATCGGGGTGGGGAGCGGGGAGGGCTCCTGCTACCTTTGGGAGGTCTGTATGCTTTCAACGCACTCAAACTGTGGCACCAGTGGCCGCTGGATATTGCTTTCTTTAGATAAGTTTGCCTACTTCAGTCAAGGTATGCTTTAAATTAGGTCTACAAATCTTTTATCCTTTTACATCCCACATGAATTAATATGACTTTTTGCTAACTGGAAGGCCATCAACATAGACTTCAGTTTTGGATGGTTTCTGCCTACTAACAGCTAACATCATTTAGACACATTTCAAGAAAAGAGCTGTTGTTTGAGATGACAGGTATTAGCGCATAATCACTGCAAAGAATAGAAAATCTGCCTCTCTCTGACAGTTTGTCCTGGATGTACAGTGAGAACAGTGGACAATTACTATCATCAGCTAATTATATAAACAGAAGCAGTTTGTAATTAAATGCTTAGCTGATAGATCAAAGACGCTAAGTATTTTTGATATTTGATAATTATAAACTAACAACTTTAATAACTGTAAAATTATAGCTGCCTTGGGAACTAAAAGATTTTTTGGATAATTTGATAGAAATGAGCCATAGACCATAATAAATAAAAGGGCTAAAAATGAAACTAGTATAAGGATTTTTTTTTTAATAATCCAAATAAATATTTTAAATTATTTTAGTTATATAAAGTTATGTATAAAGATATATAAATGTTAAATAAACCAAGTTAAATGTAAAATAAATGAATAAACAACTGTTTTCTATTATTATTATTATTATTATTATGTAACTTGCACTTTCTCTTTCAGGGTCATAGACTTGATTTAGAACCTTAGTCGATGGATTTGCCGCCCTCAATACAACATCATTTTAGTAAGTAAATATATTGTTTTTCTTGCTATTGTATATTTTGCTCTTTTAGGGTTCTTTGTTTACGAATGACAATACTATATCAACCTTGTTCTGTTACACCTAGTTCAATCTTGTTGTTTAATTGAGTTCATTATGATAAAGATTAAATCTGTGTTGATCAAAATCCTTGGGTTATAACATGACACTCATTTCTGGATTCATCAGTTTTTCAAAGCATTTACAGCAGCTACAGGGTGAATTCATGAATTGTACATTTTAGCTAGCAATTAATTATACTGATGTAGACATGATCTGAGTGTAGATTCACAACTATAAAGTGGCCTGGTTTTGGCAGTGCCGTCTCCATATTTCACTTCATTTTTCACCTTGATGTCCTGAAACTGGCTCTATCAGGGCCCTACGCATCACTGTCCAGTCAACGCTTTCAACTGTTTTTGAACATTATAATGTTGATCTCAGCACATGCCTGCTGGGCAGTGAAGTGAACAGGAGAGAAAGAGACCGTGTGTATGAGTGTGGTGAAAAAGTGTGTGTACGAGTGTATGTGTGTGTGTCAGTGGCTGGAGAGAAAGCGAGCCAGAGAGAGTTCGCTTACACTGTGCATGCCAGGTTCATAGCAGCCAGTTAGAGAGTTAAATAGCCAGGGGTCACGAAATCCATAACTTTATGTCAAACATTTAGTTTTTTAATGTGATATTTACAGTGATCAATGACAAGGGTGATTTGCTTGGTTTTCCTAAACGTCATTTGGTAAAGTTGTGTAGGGGAGTGCTCCATCAGGACTGATTGTTTGGATCTTATGCAGAACCATGAAATGCTGTGTGAGTTCATGAGGGCTGAGTGTGTTTTTTTACGTTAATTTACCTTTAGCTGAGCCTGTTTGAGTGGGCAGTGCAGGCCAGAGAAGATCCAAACTGTCTCGTGTACAGTGTAACGTTATTTTGTTAACTAGTTCTGATGAATCCTCTCTGTTCCCCTTTAACCCTTTCTCTCACCCTCTCACTCTCTCTCACACTCTTGCCCTCAGACTGTACTTTCTCTCTAGGCTAGAAATCGTGAAGCATGGGTGACTGGAGCTTTCTTGGACGGCTCTTGGAGAATGCACAGGAACACTCAACCGTGATCGGCAAAGTCTGGCTGACAGTACTCTTCATTTTTAGGATTCTGGTGTTGGGAGCGGCGGCCGAGGAGGTCTGGGGCGACGAGCAGTCAGACTTCACCTGCAACACGCAGCAACCCGGTTGCGAGAACGTCTGCTACGACGAGGCCTTCCCCATCTCCCACATCCGCTTCTGGGTGCTCCAAATCATCTTTGTGTCCACGCCAACGCTTATCTACCTGGGCCATGTCCTGCACATCGTTCGAATGGAAGAGAAGCGGAAAGAGCGCGAGGAGGAGCTACGAAAGGCCAGTCGGCTCCAGGATGAGAAAGAACTCCTGTATAGAAATGGAGGGGGAGGGGAGTCTGGTGGACGGGGTGGGGGCGGCGGCGGCAAAAAGGAGAAGCCACCAATCAGAGACGAGCATGGTAAAATCCGCATTAGAGGTGCCTTGTTGCGTACCTACGTGTTCAACATCATTTTCAAGACCCTGTTTGAAGTGGGGTTCATTTTAGGTCAGTATTTCCTCTATGGTTTCCAGTTGCGGCCCCTGTATAAGTGTGCTCGGTGGCCCTGCCCCAACACGGTGGACTGCTTCATTTCCCGGCCCACGGAAAAGACCATCTTCATCATATTTATGCTTGTGGTGGCTTGCGTGTCCCTTTTGCTGAATTTGTTAGAAATCTATCACCTCGGATGGAAGAAGGTCAAACAGGGCATGACCAACGAGTTTGCCCCCGACCGCGAGTCGCTGCCCGGCGCGGACAAAGCAGAGGCTGAGTCTTTTAGAACTGCGCTTGCCACCCTCAGCTACCCGCCAGACTACACGGAGGTAGCAGTGGGTGGCGGAGCGTTCCTCCAGCCTATGTCGGCACCCTCGACGGCCGAGTTCAAGATGGACCCTCTGCGCGAGGAGCTGGAGGAGTCCTCGCCGTTCTACATCAGCAACAACAACCACAGGCTGGCTGCCGAGCAGAACTGGGCCAACCTGGCCACCGAGCAGCAGACTCAGGAGATGAACGCCGCCTCCCCCTCCCCTTCCTCCTCCTCGTCTCGCTCCTCCAACAACGGACGGCAAGCCAAAGAAGCCGCTCCGCACGCCAGCGCCCCCACCTCCCCTGGCTGTGGTTCGAGTGCCGGGCCAGAGGAGGGGCACGTCACCACCACGGTGGAGATGCACGAGCCGCCCATCATTTTCACTGATGCTCGACGACTGAGCAGGGCTAGTAAAGCCAGCAGTGCGAGAGCGAGGCCCAATGATTTGGCGGTGTAGTGGCTCTCCACTGCAAAGCGCAGGTTTTTGTGGACAAAAACACAAAAAAATACACCAAAAAACAAGAGGAAGAAAGAGGCAGATTGCTGGAACAAAAATGTTAATTCCATTAATTATTTATTCCATTTTGCAATGTAAAATTACAAAGAGTTTAGTCATCTCTTATGGCTTATGAAAGATGGCTTCTGAATGCTGGTTAGTTTTATGCAGTAGCTGAATGGAGCAGTACATCTGATGCAGGTTATGGTACACCAGAATCTCAATGGTTCATTAAACAAATGTCACTTAAATTAGTCTTATGACAAGGCCTTAATGTAAAAATGTCCATGCAGTCTGTTCAATTTATTAAGTATATATGTGACCCTGGACCACAAAACCAGTCATAAGGGTCAATTTTTTAAAATTGAGATTTATACATCATCTGAAAACAGAATAAATAAGCTTTCTATTGATGTATGGTTTGTTAGGATAGGACAATATTTGGCCGAGATACAACTATTTGAAAATCTGCAATCCGAGGGTGCAAAAAAAAATCTAAATATTGAGAAAATCGTATTTAAAGTTGTCCAAATTAAGTTCTTAGCAAAGCATATTACTACTCAAAATTTAAGTTTTGATATATTTACAGAAGGAAATGTACAAAATATCTTCATGGAACATGATCTTTACTTAATATCCTAATGATTTTTGGCATAAAAGAAAAATCGATATTTTTGACCCATACAATGTTTTTTTTTTGCTATTGCTAAAAATATACCCAAGAGACTTAAGACTGGTTTTGTGGTCCAGGGTCACATTTTTTAATGTATTTTTGAAGACTTGAATAGGATATGAGACAAATGGGAAAAAAGAGAGTAGTTGAAGTAATCGAAGAAAGACGTCAAATTCATGAACACCCAATTTAAAAATGTTCTCTTTGTTGTTCCAGCATCTGTCTCTACATTTCCTCACTGTAAAGAGAAATCAAAAGTTTGAGGAAGAAAAAAGTAAAAAGCACATTGCCTGATAAAAGTGGCAAACTTTAATGCATCACAGAGAAAAGGTCATCCGTACACTGAAAAATGAGCATATAACTGAGGCAAGTGAAATACTTAGATAACTGTTGTACTACTGAATGGTGCAGTTTTAATTCATATAGCTTGTGTATTCTCTGGACCAAGTTTCTTTTTTCTTTTTTTCAATCCCATGATCTGAAGTTCACATCCTGCTCCTCTGTTGGATTTGAGAGTTTTGATATATGACCATGTCCAATCTTGCCATCAGGAATACATGATCACTTTTAAAATAGTTAATCAGATGAGGGGAGTACGAACTCTCATTACATGTGACATTTGAAATCCGTATTGGTTTTTATTTCAAAAAGTTTGAGCATTTTCTAAAAATGTAAGCAATTGGTTGAGAATGAGTACAAAAACAGTTATCAAAAACATTGCTTTTCTGTAGTCAGTTCGTGGCTGCCAAAAAGTAGTTACTTCAAAATGAACATAAAAAGATGCTGCAAGTGTCTTATGCTGATATGGAGTTTATCCCCCATTTTTTTCTCTTTTTTTGGTCCAGTTTCAGGTTATTGTGAGGCCCTCATTTTCATTGACTACTACTGCTGTTGTATAGAACATGCCTTCTGTAAACATAACAACTCATATCAACTTGACAGCACAACGTGATTTTTTTTTGTTTTTTTGTAACCTTTACAAAACTGTTGTTGAGACCCATTCAAACACAATGTACATCGCTTTTATTATCAGGTCTATATTTCTGCAATCCACTTAAAGAGACAGACAGTCCTGAAATAGAAATGGTACATTGCTTCATCACGCAGAGTTTGTGCTTAGAACAGTATTACTTTTGCTTTTATCAGATCACAGTATTTACAGATGTATGTTATTTATTTTCTGCCGTTTTAATGTATCCAAAAACGAAAGTGTGTTATTTTGTCATTTTTTTGGCTCTTAAAGTTTACATTTTAGTAAATAGTTGAAGATTTGCACATTTAGGAAAAAGACACTGTTCAATAATTCTTACATTGATAGAAAGGAGGAAATATTTTTGATCCTTAAAGGAAAATGTCTTAATGGTAAAAGTCGTTGTGTTGATGGCAGTATTATTCCACTTAAATAACATCAAATGTAATTTATAAAACAGCACTTGTAGAGTATAAGAAATATACACGTTTCCCATGTTTTATTTTAGGACTGTTGTGGTGGCCTGAAAGCACCGCAGAAAATTTGAACTTTGTGCATTATAGCATTTCATCCATTCTGAATTTGAATTGGCCAGCCAGCCAGCTCTTTCCTATCTCGATCCGTTTGTAGTGTACTTAGTTGCAGCCCATTATTCTCAGATAACACTCATTTCTTGAACTTCTTGAAATGATTTTCTCTAGCAGAGCTGATTATTCTGACCAATCAGGGAAATGAACCACCTACATATGCTCAGAACAGCAGCCTGTTTCAATGCTGTCTTAAGAGAAGTGCCTTGTGTATTAAATTTTATAAGAACAAGTTGATGTAAATGTTCATTTACCTCAAATGTTTACAAAGCTGTTACTAAATAAACTTTTTGTACCATAAATGTAGGCTACTCTGTCTTTTTCATTTGTACATGGCAGGCATCAAAACTCAAAATACTAAATGTTATTGATGTTAAATGTTCTCAAGTGCTGGCCTGTTCACGAAAAAGGCTCCGTAAAATGGCTATAAAAAAGACTGAAAAAAGTGTGAAACTTTCACAGAACTATGAGATCTTTTTTAAAGGTTAGAAGGTAATTAAGTAATTTTGTCATTTTTCACCAACCCTCACTTTATTTTAAGTTAATGATGCTAACCCCTGTCAAGGCTTTATGCAATTTTATGTGATCCATGCCAAAACCATCAAGAACAACACCATAATGGGAAACAAATTCGCAGAAAGCCTGAGCACATCTCAAACGAGAACTTGCACTCGTTGACCTCTGACCTTTATGCTTATCAGTCCTCCACTCCAGATTCCTAGAGGGGAAGTGAGAATGAGACTGAATCATGAGGGACACTGAAATGACACAGCACCCACCCAATTTGCACAGTCCTCCCTCCGTGAGGAAACAGCAAATCCAGAGGATGATCTATGTCATGTATGTCCAATGTATGAAACGGACAATTTGACGCTGTCACCCTAATTGAAATCCTGATTCTGTTTGTGTAAGACAAATGCTGCTTTGTTTTGTTAGCAAGCTATTTATAATCTGAAAGTAGAAGTACAAAAAGAAGCTTTAAAGGGTTAGTTCACCCAAAAATGAAAATTAGGCTGTGTTTTACTCACCCCCGAGGCATCCTAGGTGTATATGACTTTCTTCTTTCAGACGAATCCAGTCGGAGTTATCATTTTTGGGTGAACTAACCCTTTAATGTATTAAGCTATCTGTTAGTAGCTACAGAGAGAATGATCTGTAAGCATTTCCATTTATCTGCTGCTGAACAGCCTGACAAAACAGATCTGTGGCCATTTCACATTTAATACTAAAAAAATTACAGGATCTCTCAAAAAAGAGGGTTTATACTGGTGACAGGGTTTAAAGGGGTCATATGATGCTTTTTTAAAGATCATTATTTTGTGTATTTGGTGTAACAGAATATGTTGACTTCAGGGATCTTATCTATTCACGAACAGCTTGTAACACTCCAAAGAGAAAGGACAACTTGAAATCGCATCATATGACCCCTTTAAATACTGGATCAGAGGCACCTTGTCTGCAAAAACCTAAGACTGTGGGAAATCTATTAGGAATAAGGAAAACCAACTTGATCCATCATCTTTTATTTTTTATTTTTGTTAAATCTATGGCTAGTCAAATCTGACAGTAAATGATATTAAATTATAAATTAAATATATATATATATATATATATATATAAAAACTTTTCACTTTCTCAGCCATAAATCAGCACCGGGAGAAAAGTTAAATGGATTCATTTCATGGGAGGCTACAGTGAAAATATGTTGAGAGGAGGTGGATCTCAACACTTCCAGCTTTAAAACATCAGATCTGACAGTGGAGTTCAAGTTTAGAGAACTT
Organism: Sinocyclocheilus anshuiensis; assembly: GCF_001515605.1. NCBI lineage: Eukaryota > Metazoa > Chordata > Actinopteri > Cypriniformes > Cyprinidae > Sinocyclocheilus > Sinocyclocheilus anshuiensis. Next base: position 1,043,985 of record NW_015554074.1, read on the forward strand.
TAATTCTCACCGTACTGGTTTGTTAACTGACATTTATTGCATTTAGTCAGCACATGCTGTGTGTTGTGGGAACAGACTCTGTCACACACACACACACAGTAGTTGAAGCTCCACTGGCTGTTTCATGTGCTCGGTGTCTAGATATCTATTTTAGGACAAGTGTGTTGGGTTATTTTAGGGCCAAAGGATTAGAGAGACAATGCACATTTGAAACCGGCAAACCTCATGTGATGGTTTCAATAAACAGAGCTAATTTGGAGTATCAATATATATTATGATCAGAATAAGGACAGTAATCAATGATTGCTATGAGAAGAGCAAAACAATGGCATCAAATAAAATGGATAGTTGTAGTATTGGTTTGTGGGAAAAAGAGAATGGAGCCAGTCATTGAAGAGGAGGTGATACGCAGTAGGTGTTAAGTCCAGTGTTTGAGGGGTGTCATTTGATTGGTTGTCTGCGGGTTGAAGGTTGCAATGCTATCTCCGAAGGGCAGGGTCTATGTGTCTATGTGAGCACTTGGCTTTACCATCCCAGAACTAAAAACACACAGGCAGTTATTTATAGCCTCTAATCACCTTGGAAATCCATGCAGCCTCTCTGCCTGAATACCACTGTGCTGTGTTGTTTATATCAGGAAAGCCACTCAATATGTTTGGGGCCCAGTCTGGACCAAGGTGTGCATGTGCAGTTAATGACCGTTGATGTTCAACGTTACAACACAGCAATTGGATCATACTGTAACTAGTGTTGCTTTCGTCAACGAAAATTATGCCTAAATATCGTCGTCAACGAACCTTTATCACGTGACGAAAAACGAGACGAGACACAACGTAAATGCTGGTCATGTGACGATGACTATAATTAAATGTATAATGCAATATTGTTGACGAATAAAAACGAGACTAAATGTGGTTTACAAAATAAAAACTATGCTAAAATGTCTCTTCATTTTCGTTGACCAAAACGAGACGAAACGAAATGTTATAACGTTATTTCATCTCGTTTAGTCGCGTTATTATTATTATTTTGCCGTATTTCTGTTTCCTGTGTCTCACTTCAGGGGCTGCACCAGGTCGCACTGTGCAGACGGCGTCACTTCCTCAAGCCCCACTCGCGGCATTATTTAGAGCAGTGTTTGCCAACCGTAACTGTGATGCCAGTTACTTAATTTCCATTATCTCATTGCAATCAAAGCTACACTAAATAATTGTACAATTTAAAAATTGATCATTTTCAGTATAATTTTCCTTGCCTGCCATTTTTTGTCATTTGCTATTTTGTTGCTCCTAATTAATTGTAATAGGAAGCAGCAACACTGACAATTCAATGACAGCTTAAAGGGATAGTTCACCCAAAAGTTAAAATTCTGTCATCATTTACTCACCCTCATGTCGTTCCAAACCTGTTTGCCACACTTTTCTCATCTGGAACATAAAAAGAGATATTTCGAGAAATGTGTCAGTGCTTATTTATTTATTTTTGTCCACACAATGGAAGTCCGTGTTCACCAAGAGAGTTTGGATATCAGAATTTATCAAAATAATTTCTTAAATATTTCACAGATGAAAGAAAGTCAAACAAAATTAATTCTGGATTACCTATCTCTTTCCGTTGATTTTCGAGGTTTTAAAGAAGAGCATGGTTATAAAAAATATTAATTATCAATATTATTTGATTAACAATATAATCTACGGCATAGCAGAGTAACATTAAGGTAACTTCTAAAGTTTTTTTCATATAGTGATAACATTAAAAAAACATAATTATAATTAATTACATTTTAAAATCAAATGTTTTATTTAAATGTATATCAAATCACTATATTTATATTTAGGTAAATGTACAAATACTTTTTCTAACTTGTTTGTACTACTGCTGTATTATAGAGCAGTAACATAAGAAGAGGTGACAAAAATAGAAAAATTGTAAGATTGAATATAAGTTACAGTTCAAATTTGTTTAAAATCATATATCGTATTAGGACCCTTTATATTAAGTGACCTTAACTACTATGGACTTACATTTAAATTTATCAGTTTATACAATGCATTTATTCTGTACATACATATTTTTACATTGTACTTATATTTGAAAATAGCATCCTGTAATTATAGAATTACACTGTTGACCCTACTTCTACCCCTTAAACTTAACCAGGTCACCAAACCTGCCCCTAACTTTACCCGTATCCCACCTCAATAGCAGCAAAAGTGTTTATAAATTCAACATGAACACAATAGGTACATTGTGCCTAACAATTCATCATTTTATTATTAAGTAGATAATATTTAAACACACCAAATATAAAGTGGGGCCTGGTATTGCATAGGAGTTGTGTGCATTGCAGTTTGACCTTTTGCCAGCTGAAAGTAAGAGCATCTGCCACCGCGATTGTAGAATGATCCAGAAGACAAAGGCACGGCACACAGATCTCTCTGTGAACACACTCCAGCACCATTCTAGTTCAGTACAGAGAATGTCTGGACTCACGCTTACATACTAAACAAGAGGAAGTATCTAAGAGCAAAATGGCACTGACAGTGAATCGGTGTTTCAGTCACAATGTGCATGTGGACTGTTGTTCTGTTTAAACTGGGCTGTATACTCTCACACTGCTTTCTACTAGATAGGTCATCCTAAATTTAACATCACTACAGTACAAATAAGCCCTTGAAGTTGAGCTGGATGGGACAACAGGTGTCCAAGAATGTAATTCCGACTGACATCTTACAAGAGCAGGGCCGTTTTAACATGCTTTTTAAAGCTCATGTAGAAATAAAAATGTGAGAATTGTGGTGGTCATCCATACTGGCGATTCTCACTTTAGTACAGCTGGTCACTGTGATCCCCCCTCCAACACAAACTCCTCCTCCCTCAGCTCGCTCTCTGTTGTTTTATAATTAAATGGTGACATTAGTTCATATCATGTGATTCTAAAAGGATTCATCACACATTAGAGGGCCTAATCGCCACCAATAGTCTGCCTCTCGCCTCTGCTGCGGCTCTATCCCAGATGACCCTGCTGAGGGCAGCACTTTCTTTATGTCCCCTGAAAGGACTGGGGATTGAGCCCAAACAAAAAAACCCACGAGGGTGAAAAAATGTTTTTACATCCGCCTGCCCTCTCGCTCGGCCAGCTGTGTGTGCGCTCAGGGTCGTTTTAGCTTCAGATCAATGGGACAAGTTATTGGAGTCTGGCCAACTCTAACTGATGGAAAAGAAAGAAAAAAGCTGCCTCTTCAAAAAAAAAAAAAAAGAGGGTTTGTCATACCTGCACGTGCCTTCACAAAACAGCCCGTTCTTCTCGTTCTAGCCGCAGATTTATCTCTCGTGTACATAATTTGGATTTTTGAACTGAAATGTTAAGCAGATTTGTGTGCCGTGCAGTACAGAGAAAACATCCACACACATAACGCTCACAAATGCAGGGAGGTGCCAAAGTTCACAAGCACACTCAAATAGGTGGGGTAACCTCAGTGTGCTTTGCGTCACTCAAACAGAAAAAAAAAAACAGAGACAACATTCCAGTGCTCCTGAAGCAGGGATCAGAGTCGTGCACTCATGGAGAGCGATGGCCATTTATCTGGAAACAAAACTCACGCCCAAATGTGAAAGAATTTAATGTCTCCATTCCTCCCCAGCCCGCCCTGGTTTAATTTTGTCTCCAACACACGCGCCCAACGTAGTACGCCACCAACTGGATGCCCCACAAGGGACACATGCTGGAAAACACCAGCTGTGGTATCAAAAGGGCTCAAATGATTTTACTTAACATTTATAAAAAAGTCCACAAGTCTGAAAATCTTAAACCTGTAAAATAAACAATTTAGAAATTTGGAAATTTTTAAACAAAAGTAATGCTTCAATGAAAGTGAATAGGTCACATATCAAATATTTAAATTTGTGACATTGCTCTTTTGAACTTCTGTACATCATGTCAGATTTTCTTCCACTTAAGCAAATGGCACTGGAGAACATGATCATCACGTTCTACACATACTGTTGGACGTTTAAGCAAATCAGGACATGCTAAAATACTAAGAAAACATGAAATTCATGTTATTTTTACTCATATTTCTATGCTTATCATTTGTAATTAAACTATTCAGTTAGAAAACGGATCACGCTGTGACTGTGATGATGTCTCAATTTAATCACTAATAAGACACTAACATTTTTCTACCCTGTTCACCCCCAAATGAATCAGTGCCACAAATAAACTGTGAATCAACAGTATGGTATCTCTCAACTGATTTGCTTCCTCATGGATCACGGTGTCTGTTTGAGCTCACTCCATAGAGTCTACTCTCCAGGCTCAGCAGTCAACATTAATGACAAATCTGATCAAAGAGTGCTGCCAGCTCAGGAAGAATAAACAAATGTCAAGAGATTGTGCCTAAAAAGAACTTTCCCACAAAGTAATAGCTAATGTAAGACCTCAGGTACAAGTTGTGAAAATGTGAGAGGCTTTTGTTGACTAATGTTACTATGCATTTGCTAGGATGTTCTTATTGGTTTATAGCACATTGTTATGTGGTTGCTAAGGGGCTCTAATTGGTTTTTGCATGTTGCTGCTGTGGTGTTCTGATTGGTTATTTACTGGCCCATAGAGCCCACTGTAAAATAAATGTTCTGGCCTCAAATAAAGTCCTCTTTAAAACAACTGTACGTAAGCTTTTTTACCTTGAAATATAGGTTTCATAATCATTCTGATGACAGATTTCTAACAGAGCAGATGTCTTCTGTTTCTTTCCCCCGCTCCCCTCAAACCTCTCTCCTGGGAGTTTGGTTAGTGACTGAATTAGCGCGAAAAGGACGGGTTGCTTTACGGTAGCAACAATGTCGTAAATATCTATTCACTGTAATTACGACAGTGGTATATTTACGACTGTGAATTCAACTCACTTAACTGTAGGGGGCTCTAAAGTCCCAAAAATACACAGAACTACACAGAGCTGCTTTAGGACTGTACAGGCCAACCATTTTTTAAACGCATTTAATCTTTTATCAAATGAATTTTACTTCCTGGCATATTTTACAAGTAAAGCGGTTTACTGTCTTATAAAATATGTTGTGTGAAATGTCAGCTGAACACATCCGATCACAAAAGCTCTCATTTCTGCAGATCTCCTCCTTCCAGTTACACCTCAATAGCTCCACTGCCGTATAAATAGATCAGCATGCAGCATAACTCTTATTTATACTGAAGAGGGGAGTGCTGTACTGCCCATAATAACACTGCTGCCTGTCAGTCACAACTCTGGCAGCCTTAGTGAAAACAGAACATCATGTATCCTCCTGGAAGCCATTTCCTGTCACATGACCATCGACTGCAATGACCTTGTGCTTCCCCGTGTCCCGGCACGGCCACTGACATGGGACACCTGCCGGAATAAAGTCCATCAAGGGGCTTGGTCTGTGAACCATGTGTTTGCTTGGGAGGAGATGATACCAACCATTGGTGCCAAGTGAGCTCATGCCATTCATCTGGCAGAAAGAGCTCATAAAGTACGACCTAGATAAATATAGTCCAACGTTACATCACAACAGCAGGCCTGGCTCAACTCTGGGACAATATGATATTAAAACAAATGTTGGCCAATGTGGCTTCACTTGGGAGGCCTTCTACATTGGGTGACTTTGACAAGGACCAAATAGTGATGGCTAGACGACCGGGTCAGAGCATCTCCAAAATGCCAAGTCTTGTGGTATGTTCCTGGTATGCAGTAATTAGTACTTACAAAAGAGGTGCAATAAAGGACAAGCGATGAACCGGCATCAGGGTCATGGGTGCACAAAGGCTCACTGAGGCATGTGGGGAGTGAAGGCTAGCCTGTCAGATCTGACCTCACAGAGGAGAGCTACTGTAGCTCAATTTGCTGAAACCTTGGGTCTTGGATGTTACTTTGACATGTACCACCAACCTAAAGATGGTTGCAGACCATGCTCACTCCTTTTACATTACATTTACATTTAGTCATTTAGCAGATGCTTTTATACAAAGCAATGGTGTTTTCTGATGGCAGTGGCCTCTTTCAGCAGGATAATGCACCCTGCCACGTTGCAAAAAATTGTTTAGGAACAATTTAAGGAACATGATAGAGTTTAACATGTTGATATGGCCTCCAAATTCCCAAGCTCTCAATCCAATTGAACATCTGAGGATGTGCTGGACCAACAAATCCAATCCATTGAGCTGCCACCTTGCAACTTGCAGGACTAAAAGGATCTGCTGCTAATGTCTTGGTACCAGATACCAGTTTCTTGTGGAGGACCTACATGATATTAGGTTGGTGGCTGATCAGTACACACTTCTTTGAATTTGGTTGAGCCAGCTGTGTCAGGATAGTAAAAAATAAATAAAAATCTTCAAAATATCTCCTTTTATGTTTTACAGAAAAAATGAAGCCATACAGTTCATAAGGGTGAATAAATTGACAATTTAAATTTTTAGGTGAACTACCTCTTTAAGGCCTTTTCACCAAGGTTGATAACTAAAGTTTTAAGTGCTCTAATTAATATTTAATTCTATGAGAATAGGGTCCACCGCACCACATTTATAAGAATAACGACAGAGAGGAATGATATCCCTGGAATCACTTTCAGAAGAATTTTTTTTCCAGCTGATGAATAATAAAAACAGTAACAACAAATCAGAATCCATTGCTGCTTTAGAGCTTGAGCATTTAAAGCAGCAGGCGACAAAACTACAATGTGCGCTTACGTATAATAAACTGAATGTTACCATGCGTTGGTGTAGACGCTTTAATATTTAATTCTATGAGAATAGGGTCCACCGCACCACATTTATAAGAATAACGACAGAGGAATGATATCCCTGGAATCACTTTCAGAAGAATTTTTTTTCCAGCTGATGAATAATAAAAACAGTAACAACAAATCAGAATCCATTGCTGCTTTAGAGCTTGAGCATTTAAAGCAGCAGGCGACAAAACTACAATGTGCGCTTACGTATAATAAACTGAATGTTACCATGCGTTGGTGTAGACGCTAACAGAGTTATTGTTGTAGTTACCGTTCTTGGTGTGAATGGGCTTTTAATCAACTTCTGAACAGCTTGATATGAACAGCTTGATAGGGTAATCAATATACAGCTTACTGTATATTGTGCTGGCACAGGAAAAAGCATTTTAATATGGGGAAAAAAATTGAGGCAATTGAGGGATCAATTGAGGCAAATGTCTTTATAAAACTAAAATAAATTGAGGAAAAAAACAAAAAAAGAACCAACAGAAAAAGTCAAAAAGACGAACAAATTTCTTAAACAGCAGGATGCACCTTGTAAAGTTTGCGATATTTAGAGTTGTTTTGTTCTACAGCGGCTTTTTTGAAGAACTTTTTGGACACTACTTGTTTTTAAGTTTTGATAACTTTACTGTTATATTAAAAAGTAAAGAATATCCAAACCTTTGAATGGTACTATACATCGTTCTGTGCATTAATCTAGTGGATCTTTTCACCTCTCCATGAACTTTTTCTTTAAGCTGCATGGTTTGAGTTATTATTAATGTTCACTGCAAAAAAAGTGTAATACCGAATACCGAAGTATAATAATTTTCAAAACCCCATACACCTAATGATGAGCTTGGCTTAACAAGCACAAAACATCTTCACTCGCATCTTTTAAGTTACACACTTCTAACCCTTACTATCCAATGGAAGGCAAGGGATGTAAACAAAATGACAAACTGGAAATTCACATTTCATGGTCCTAATTAAACAGAAAACAGATTTTTAAAAGGGTCTTAAGGTAAACCATTATGAGACCAAGAAATTAGCTAGTAATTTATTGATAGAAAAGTAAAGAAATAATCGTAAAAACCATGAAAACATAAACCCCACTGACTTGTACCTTATAAATAAATCACTTTTACTCTTGCATAAGCTAAGTGTTTTGAACATAGCGTTTAATGAGCTTTGTGCACACGCACATCCTTCAAATTACTCGACTCCAGGAAGGGTACAGAGCAAATTCTATGACAATGTTTAAACATTGACAACATGTCTCTGCTTACCTGTGTAATCAGTGTAACGCTGTGGATGAAATTCAAAGTCAAATTTCATATACTTGATTGTTCAGAGGAATAGTTTCACACTTAAAGATTCAATGCCAGTAACGTATTGGCTGCGCAGCACTAACTCCTGTCCAATCCACTCCAAAACAACAAGAAAGGGGAGGGAAATAGACACACACACATTCACAAACACACTCATACCACTCGCACAAAGAGGTCCAGGGCTGCAGCAGGTTTTTTTGCACACATGGCACAGCGTCCAACACACACACCCTGCCCTGCCGTTAGAAAATCTTGGACTCTCTCTTTAACAGACGTCAATCAACAGTAATAAATACATTTTATTTTTAGAAGGCTTTGTTGGGCAGGAAGAAAAAATAAAAAAATAAAACGCCATCCTCCTTGAATCCATTACTTTACAGGACCAAAGTTCCTGTCTTCTGTCTGCTAACAGACTAGACTGTTAGCAGAAATATTTTTCAGACCACAGTGGCCTCACAAGTAATGCTACATGAACCAAAGTTTCTAACAAATTGAAAAGAAGGAGGGGGGGGCGGGGAGAGGAAGAGGAAGAAAGCAGCATCCTGTAGGTCAAGTTTCTCGAGAAAACCTCAACTCCTCAGGGTCAGGGTCTTTGGGAAGACTGATCTGAATCAGCATAATCCCACCAATATCAATATCCATCCTGACATCAGCTCTTAGCAGTATTGGGATCAGTGTGTTTAAAAGGAGAAAGACGGGGTGTGACATGGAAAGCAGCTCGTCGGTGATGCACAGGGTGTCATGACAGCATAGTAAGAAGTCTTCAGAGCATCGGCCTCTAAACTCCCTCCTCTTCGTGCTGGTTGTCCTTATAGATATCTCTGACCAGCAGCACTCGAGTCAGGAGCCTAGCCAAAGCGCTCTTCTCTAGAGGCGTCGAGCTGAACCACAGCTGACTGTCCGAGGAAGCAGAGACCTCTGGCTTCATGTACAAAAAATCGGTCCTCTGTCTCACAGACTCTGGGCTGAGAAGAGAGGAAGAGAGATGATGTCAGATCCCATTGGGTCCATTTAATAGGAATAGAGATTCAGTGATTATTAGAAACCTGGCTGATACCAAAAAGACAATTATTTAAAACACACACACACACACACACACACACACACACACAAAATCAGTAGTTTTAAAAAGTAATTTCAGGAAACAGCATGTAATGTATAAAAAAATAGATACTCATTTTGAGACTGGCTAAAGATTTAAAACAATTAAAAGTGTTATTACATTACTTTCATTAACTTTGAGTGATGTCAAAAATAATCTAAATGCAAAATGAGCAACTGGGCAACAATTAAATGTACAATATCTATGATAGATAGATAGATAAATAGCCTCTATCGCTATTTACACTTAATGCAAATAGCCGCTGCCTTAAAAAAAAAAAAAAAAGCCATCTAAATGTTGAAAATGCAAATAAATTTTATTTCTGTATTTCTGTTTCTGTATGTTGCTTTGACGAAGTGAAGAAAGTGTCAGCGAAGGTTGGAGAACCCGTCACTCTAAACCCTGATGTTGAAACACAGAGGTGATCTGATACTGTGGACATTTGGAACTAAAAACTGTCACGTAAAGCCGACTCAGGAACGACTAGTATTAATGAGAGATCACAAACACCACAGATACAGACTTTGGACTTTTTCAACTACAGATCATCAACAAAGAACGGACCAGATACAGGAGATTCAATGCGACTGATTCTGGTGAGTAGAATAACATTTATTATAATAACTAGGATCTGTATTATTTTTTTAACAAACAGGCGTTTTCCACACATTTTTAGATGCGACGTGAACAGCACCTAAAAAAACCTAAATAGGTCGTGCAAGTCTGTATCTTAAGTCATTCATTGAATCATTTATTTCAAATGATTCATTCAAATGGCTGATTCATTTAGAAAGGAAACAAGTGACATGAATGTCTTTATGAATGGATCATAGTATCATTGACAATTCATTCAAAGACAGATTCATTCATGAATGAAACACTGCAATGTTGCTCTGAGACACACAAATGCGTCTCTTTGTTAGGAACTATTTTCGCTGGTGAAAGACAAAATTGTGTCTAAAATAAAACTTACTCTGTATTAACTTCATATTTGTTGAACTGTTGAATAAAATCGATATCACATTTAAATGCAAAATGAGCAACTGGGCAACAATTAAATATACAATATCTACGGATAAGATCAATTAAATACATAATTGTAAAAAATAATAATAATAATAAAATAAAAGAGAAATTTTATAATAAAACAATTATGCTCTCCACTGCATAATAATTAGATATACACTACTGCTGAAACGTTTCGGGTCAGTAAGAATTTTTTTTATGTTTTGAAAAGTATCTTATGCTCACCAAGCATGCATTTAAAAAATGCAGTGAAAACAGTAAAATTATGAAATATTATTACAGGCACAGCTCTTTACAGTCAGTTTTATATGTCCTCATAGTACAAGTGTCAACACCATGATTCAGGATGTGAACAGCAAATGTTATAATCATTGGACACTGCTTAGTTTAGAACAATTTGAATTAGCTCATCATGGTCTTGGGTTGCGCTTTCCCACCAAAATAGTGCTGGTGCTTGGTCAGGGGATCGGCAAACCTCTTTTACATGAAGTTCTTCAAATGCATGACAAACAATAAATTTTTATACATTACTCACCACTTCGAAAGGTAAAGCTCATACAGTCTGCACTCATGTTTCTTAACAGGACAGTGAGCAGATCCTCCTGAACCACTGTCCGCCTCAAAGTTTGAGTCACAGTCGTCTTTACGCCTCCTCTTACTTCCTGATTGCTCTATGGAAGAAGAGACAAGGTTCATCATCGAGTACAGAACAGACAAAACAGCTCAAACAGAAATGTATTACTAAACACAAAAGCATGACAATAAAAATTGGTTGCAGAATAATAGCAATACTAATGAATAATGTATGAATTATGCCATGTATAATGCTTCAGATGAACACACCGTGCTGCTCCTGTGAGATGGAGGGGATGCGTATACAGACGGTGGTCTCGTGGCTGTGTGGTTTGGAACTGCTTGGGCCGTAGACATTCCCAAACGAGAGGCGTAAGTGCTGTTCAGTGGTGCGGAGACCAAAGTATTTGGTGTTGAGATAAAGGAGAGATCTCAGCAGGACAGAGGGCGTCTGCTCCCCAATCTGCCCACTGCTCCACAGATGCTGCTCTTCAACACGACCCCACCGAGAACCTCAACAGAAAACCACTCACAGTTACAAACTGATATTTAGAATCAGCAACAAAATTAGACAACATTCGAAATCAGGCTAAAGAAAGATCATTTATGTCCTCATAGTTGGATTGAGTCAACAGCTCTTCAGAATGTGAACAGCAAGTTATAATCACTGGACATTTCAAAACGTCAGTCACATTACAATAATCTCTTCACACTTTTAAACATATTAGTGCTTTTACCATCAGGAAGGACACTGGATTGCCAGTCTTTGAGGAGCTTGTTCAGTTCTTCCCCAAACATGTGGTACTGCGGGTCACCAAAGAGGTCATCCGTCCTTCCTTTATCTTGTAAATGCTACAAAACAAAATATTGGAACACAAATAATACAACACCTTGATTGCAAGACAAATGCTTTTAATAACAGGTGACTGGTCAGTCTTCAATGAGCAGTCTGATGTGTCCTCATAGCAAAAGCATCAACAGCATGTTTCAGGATGTGAACAGCAAATGATATAATCACTGGATACTGCTTAGACCAGGAGAGCTCAAGCGAAGACCTAGTTTGCATCAGAGTTTAGTTTTAAATACAGCTTAACTACTTAATCATAGTCTCTGTAGTTCTCCTTTTTAATTGGTGGGAACTTTAGTGTTGAACTAGGAGTAAGATGTTGGGATGCCCAATATATATTGGTACCATATTAGCAGGGGTGCACATAAGCTTTTCTTGTCTGGTTCTTATGAGAGCACCTGGAAATTTGGTTTGGTGCTCACACGGCACAGTGTGACTCATCAAATGTAACTATAAAAATAAAATCATTAATAATAGTTATAATAGTTTTACTTTATTTTTTTAGTTAGTTTATTTTTAAAACAAAAAACAATAATAAATTGTGATAATACTATTATATTTAAAAATAAAAAGTGAATATTAAATAAAAATGCAATTATTTTATAGTACACTTAAATTCAATGCTAATATTTACATTTTAATTTTTCTTCTTTTTTACTTGTTTAGTTATTTATATGAATTTTCATAATTTTCAAACCTAAAATCAGTGAACTTTTATTTTGGCGAAGTGTGTCAGTGAATGAAATGTCACAGTTTTGTGTTTTGCTCTGTAACCGGTAGCGCATAGCCTAGATTTATGCTTTCAGTTCGAATGGAAATCTTATAAAGTATTACAGTTTGTCGATCTAAAAGGGTGATTGTCCATTAACAGCTTTCAGCCATGTTGGTACGCAAATGAGCAGTCTGAACTTATTTACCCAGACTCAGAGTATTTTTTATTTTGACTGCGTATGCGCAGTTGTGCAACACTTATGTGCACCCCTGCATATTAATCACACATATAAGCTTTTTTAGTTATCAGCATCGACCAACATTGGATATTTAATTCAGCATGCTAATTTCCCTTCTTTTTACATTTATATTCTTTATCATCTAATACTTACTCAAATTTTATCTTTAAAATCACAAATTTAATACTTTTAATAAATTACATGTAATTTGTACATTTTAGCAAACCTCAAAATGAATATCAATTTTCATACTGTACACTGTAATGCTGTAATTCTTAAATTTAGTATAGTTTTAGTAGTACAGTTTAGTACAGGGGTGTCCAAACTCGGTCCTGGAGGGCCGATGTCCTGTAGAGTTTTGCTCCAACTTGCCTCAACACACCTGCCTGGAAGTTTCTAGTATGCCTATAAGAGCTTGATTAGCAGGTTCAGGTGTTTAATTGGGGTTGGAGCTAAACTCTGCAGGACACCGGCCCTCCAGGACCGAGTTTGGGCACCCCTGGTTTAGTATTTAAAATGATAGATTGTAGTTTTTAGTGTTTTATTTTTTAAAATGTATTATTTCAAAAAATAAATTTCTGAATTTCAATTAATTGTATAGCCTGCATATATGAATTTTTATGGATGTATATTGGGTTTCCATAAGCAAAGCATTCATTTATTTTAAATGCAGAGGTTTACTAAAGTGCAACATTTCAATCTCTACTCCATTTTTTTTTAATCAAGTGGCTCTGCTCTGTAAGGATCCTCATTTACAGCTTTAATGGACAATAATCATGTGCATAAAGGCTGTAGACAGTCTCACCTTCTGGATGCCGAGACAGAGGTAAAGGAGGCTGTCTGGAGTATAGCGCTCCCCATGGGGCCGACGCACCTCTTTGACAAAGTGAGATAAAGACTGATTCAGCTCGGCTGGGCCCAGGGACAGGAGACTAACTGTTCAACAGACACACACACACATACACAAAAAAAAACACCTTAAACAACATCATCAGTACAGCATACAGAATTATTTAAGATTATCTCGAGGATTTTTAAAATGCTTGTTCACACAAACATGATATAAAGGACCCCCTTGAAAAAAAGATGATGCATCTCAAGGGGTTTATCCCAAAGAATAAAACTTGTTGCAACATAAAGCCTGTTTTTACAAAAGTCTGATTCTATGTTCAATTCAGAAGAATGGAAAAAAAGTGCCCTCATAACTCAAAGTGATCAACAAAACTGTTTCAGAATGTCAACAGCAGTGAAGTTATAATCATTGAGCACATTCAAACCAAACAAAAGTCTCTCAACAAACCATCCAAGCTTGAAAATGTCCCTGGGTCCATCTGGCATTACAATTAACAAATCAAACTGAATTAACTCATTTAAGTTAGTAAGAAGATCATGAATACCTTGTTTCCTCTCCTTTCCTTTGGACGGGCTGGACGGTGAGGCTTCAGATGCGGCCCATCTCCTCCATGCATTTAAGCCGTATCTGGTGTTCAAGGAGAAAGAGCTGTCTGCTGCTGAGGACTCTACCGTTGGTGACGAGGATGAGGATGAAGACTCTTCCTCTACTGCCCGCCTCTTCTGGCCCTGCAGCAACAGTAGGTCAGAAACATCAGCATACACACAGTCATTGTTAACAATCACCCTCTGTGATGCCACAAGCCTCATATAGAACCTCAACAATCACGACACATCAGCATGTGAACAGCAAATGGATTTCTAATCACAGGACAGCACTGGATGCAGTGATATAGAGGTAGATGACGTGTTCATTACCCTCCTCCTGGTTCTGGGCCGAGGCGTCTTCTCTTTCTCCTCCGACAGGATTGGAGGCAATGAGAAGAGTGTGTCTGTATCCAGACACTCAACCAGGATGGGCTCTGATGCTGAAACAGACCAGCGCAACACTTCTTTACTATGTATAATTATGATGTTTGGAAACAGTGATTATATATTCAGTGTTTAACAGAGAAATATACTTTTACTATTTAATCTTTGTCAAGACTGCAAAAGGCAAAATATTATAAAAAGGTCATTAATCTTTCGCAATAACATGCGAGTTCCTTTAGCGCTATTGTACCAAGGGGCATGTCCTTCTCCAGGTCCAAATCTGGTTCATACTTGTCTTCTTCCTCCTCTTCTGAGCTGCCACTGCCATTTTCATGTTTTACACTTTCCATCTTCACTTCTCTACTGCTCTTTTCACATTTGATGTCTAGAAAAAAAGATTCAAATGTTTTTGGATTTACAAATGTTGTATCATTTCATAAATGTTGCAGTATAAATGGAGGGGAATGACAGGCTTATGAGGGTAGAAGTGTAAAATTGACACTAGAGTGTCACAAAGCTGAGAAATGAGAACCAACAACAGCAGCTAATTGCTGAGGTGAAGGCAGTGATGTTACAAACACAAGTAGAGTCCTGCTTCAGTCTGTCAAAGGTAGACAGCTCCTAACATGTTCTTACTTGAGCATTTGGGTTTCTCATCTTCTTGTGCAATCACTTCAGCCATCGCTATTAGATCAGCTTCCAGAGGGTCAGAGGGGACTTTGGCTTTGAGCTCACTGATGGTCTTCACAATCTGCTCAGCGTTCTGCAGCGTGGTTGGTAGAAACACTGGTACAGGCACCTGAAAGTACCAAAACACAGAGGCAATGAGGGTCATTTCTATGAGGTAAGGCATGTTGCCACTATGTATTTTCAGAACATTCTCATGTTTGAGTAACATAAAATAAACAGATAAAGGAAAAATAAAATATATCAATTAAAAAAAAAAAGAGACAAAATTCAGCATAAGTTATAATAAAACATTTTATGTATTTTCAGAACATTCTCATGTTTGAGTAACATAAAATAAACAGATAAAGGAAAAATAAAATATATCAATTTAAAAAAAAAAGAGACAAAATTCAGCATAAGTTATAATAAAACATTTATGTTTTATACATTATCAATTTAATTTAAACGAACAAAAAACATGAATTAATAAAATATGCACAATATGAACCATTTTCACCAATCGACTTGACTACGAATTGTACTGTATTTTCAACTGGAAGAGAAACCTGACTGGCATAACCTTACTGAAACTACATATACATGCATCTAAAAATATTGCAATTACAAACAATGTGATACTTTGATTCTGTGAGGGAGCGCTTACCGGTACAGGTATTGCAATAGGAGTGGGCGTGGCCTGAGCATAGAGGTTCATGGGAACTGGGATGTAAACGGGAACAGGGATTGGAACAGGAACATACTCCTTTCCTGAGCCCTCCACACCTGCCTCATCTGAGGAGAAGCAAATAAGAAGCACATAAACCTCCATCTTTTCCAGAAAATGTTTGTGCAGTTTTACTGTCACAGAGCAGAAGGTACTCACCTGTCTGCAGTAGTTTGCTCTGCATGTGGGGTTTGCAGTAGGTTGCCTTGGTCATAGTGAGGGGCTTACAGAGCACAGCTTTATTTTTCACATCCTTCAGGATCCCTCCCCCAGCATACGATACAGGCCCCTGAGTAAACGACTGCAACAGTCACAATAAGAACGGACTAAAGTCAATCTAAACGACTACGCAACATGCCAATTTGTAGCTTCTTGTGTTTAACAATGATTCAGTCAAAACTGACAGCACCCTCACCATCTTAGATGCTTGGGTTGCTCCTCCAAACCCTGTAAATGGACCAAAGGATTTAATTTTAAACATGACAGCATGATTCAGACATGCACATTTCCAGGGGGTTTTAAATTGTACCTAAAGCTGTGTTTTCTGGGCCTTTCTGCGTGGCCATGTTGGGCTCGTTCTGTTGGCAGTAGAAGCGCAAAAGACACTGCTGGTCACAGAAACGCTTCATCTCTTCACGCCACTGCACAGACTCCGTCAGGTTCCCCTGTACCTTACAGCAGTCGCAGCGTGCCGCCTAGTGGACATGGCACATAAATGCAGGGATTTCAAAGTACTGCAGCACAGATGATTAGAACCAATAATATAACAAGAAATAGTTCAAAATATGCAGGATCTCTGATAAGAAATAAGTTAATCCCTCATAATAGACATACATTTAATGGGTATATTTTAATCTAGAGGAGGCCATTTTTGTCAGCTTAACAAAATATGTCAGTCCCCTGCCTCCCCTGTGGTCTGTGAAGAAGCAGCACCACTACCAGGGCTTGATCACATGATCCCAAAGTTATGAATGATCAAATTAGACGAAGATCAGTGTACCTTGTAGTACCAGTCGTGAAACTTTTTAGCACACGTCTCACTGCAGAAGTCCCTGCTGACTCCGTCTATTTGTTTGGTGAGAGATTTCTTACACATCTGGGTGCAGTGGTTGCAAGTGACACACTTCAGGCCCAGACGCCTGGCGAAATCCTGCTTGAACAGTAACTTACATCCTGCAGAACGAACAAAAACACTGCCTGAAATATCACTCCTGTCATGATGGATAAATGTAGTAAAGTTTAATATCTCAAATATGTCAAATTCACTAGAACATTGTCCTCAGACCCTAAAGATAAAATCACAACATGTCATGATGTGAACATCAATAGATTTAATCACAGGACAATGTACTGTTAAACTCAGACAGAAATTCAGAACAGAATAATGACCTTCACTACAAAAGGGCCTCTTAACACCCGAAAACTTCACAGTCTCATGCAGAGTCTTCTCTTCCTGACAGTATTCACAGAACGTCACTATGCAGTGGAGCTTCTTGTAGTCCCCACAACAGGTCTTACTGCAGAACTGATACACCTTATCCTGCAGGGATCAGATATAAATCACACTTTAATCTTTGGCTACTCAAATCCTTAAAATAACAGTTTGTCCAAAAATTTTAATAACACCATAATATGCTTGGCCTCAATCAACATCAACATTTGCTTGGACTACTTTAATAGTGCTTAGATGTGTCCTTTGTATCCAGATCTTTCAAGTCTCAAGATCCCATGCTGTTATATGATCTGTAATTTGATTTTGAATTAATTTAGAGGGAAATACTCCTTTAACGGTTTACATATAAAAAAAAAAAAAATGGGCTAGTTGAAATGTATGTGCGAGATCTCACCTCCCACTCCAGAATCTCTGGCTTCAGGTTGAAGGAACCACGACAGTAGTTACATTTCAGCTGGATGTTCTCAGAAGCTGAAGCAGGAAATTGCCCATTGGCTGATGTTTGGATGGTGGCATTCTGCAGGAGACATTTGGATAATAAAGCCACCAGCAGAACATTACAATTTCGTACTTAGACATTCCTAAGATTTAATGACGCATTTACTAGCTTGTGTTCTTCTACTCAAGGTTCTACAGAAATTTCATATAACACAAGCTTTAAAGGCAACTGAAGTACCTGAAACTTGGTGACACATTGTGAACTGCAGAAGCTCAAAACCTTCCCTTCAGGTAGAGTTGCCTGGTACTGAGGTAATGCATTTCTCTTACAGAAGTGGCATGAGGGCTCAGAATCTACAAATACAAACAAGATCAAACATGAGCTGACATTTATAACAGATACACAGTTCTCCTGACCTCAAATCTCTGACTCAGAGTTTGTAATAGGTACACATCTTAAAGCAGGACTCAAATTGCCTGCCTGTGAAAGGAGCTAATATCGACATTGTGTACATTATATGTACTGCAGAACAAATAAGGACAACATTTTGCATATTCAACATGTGTTATGAAACCACATCAAACGTAGGCATTAGGAGAACACAAAAGTAGGCCGTATGGCACCCATGGAGTGAGAGTGACAGCATCAGCTCTGGGTTGTGATTATCTACTCACTCTGTGCAGCAGCTGCGAATTTGCTCTTGGTCATACAGGCTGTGGTGCAGTAAGACTCCATGGAATAGATTAGTATAATGTTATAAAAT
Source organism: Sinocyclocheilus anshuiensis (assembly GCF_001515605.1). NCBI lineage: Eukaryota > Metazoa > Chordata > Actinopteri > Cypriniformes > Cyprinidae > Sinocyclocheilus > Sinocyclocheilus anshuiensis. Next base: position 1,062,436 of record NW_015554074.1, read on the forward strand.
CAACACATTGACTACTAAATTGGTGTAATGGTCGCTGCTGTTCCCAAGGTGATCAGCATGGATACACCACAAATACAGTCAAGGATGGCAGTAACCTGCTCGAAAATGATATTCTACAATGGACAACAATGAAAGGTGGGTGAGAATGACAGTACTTGGGTTTTTCATCCAGGTGCAATGAACTCGTATTACATATGCACTGAATATGTGTGCTGATTCTGAGCATTCTCCCTCATGGGCAGCACATTCAAAGGCAAGATTCCAGTGCTCTACTGTGAGCAAAAATTATTTGGGCGCACAGGCTCTAATGCAATCAAAACCACAAATTTATGAACAATGCCTGAAGGATTAAAACTCCCTAAAGCAGATTGCATCACTTGCAGTGTATACAACCTAGCTGACCTTAATGGGAATAATCTAGCTCTATTGTGTCACACCAGTGTTAATTTTGACAGGCACTTTTGATTTAGTCTTAGTCTTTATCTTGAGACGAAAATGCTTAATAGTCTTAGTCACATTTTAGTCATTTGAGTCTTTCATAGTTTTAGTCTATTTGGTGTAATGCAATGTGTTTATGTGGTTTAAGGTTAAAAAAACACATTATTTCCCACATACTGTACATTATTGTTTCTCCTCTATGCCCCGCCTTTCTGAATTTTTACAAAGCTCATCGTTCTGAAAAGCGAGGTGTACGCTGATTGGCCAGCTATCCAGTCTATCCAGTG
>NW_015554074.1:1064772-1066331 GCF_001515605.1 Sinocyclocheilus anshuiensis
TAGGTAGGCGTGGTTAACTCTTAACTTTTATAAAGAATATCTCTTTGGTTTTGAGACTTTAGTGTTTGCAACGTTACAGATCTTCTTTATGCACCAAGAGCTTGTAACACTCCAAAGAGAAAGGAAAAATTGAAATCGCATCATATGACCCCTTTAATGATCAAAGATTTCTAAGTAGGATTGGTAAATTAGTGTACAGGCATATTACTATTATAAAAAAAATAAGGAGTGCACAAACACTCGGTTGTTCATTGGAGATGTGGGCGTTGTAGATTGTACATTGTAAAAGCGGGGTTTAAGTGGCCTAAATTATCTGTCATTTTCAAACGGAGGTCCAGTCATGACATTTACATTAAACCTTACAGGGTCAAAACATTTATAAAAAAAAAAAAAAAAAAAAATTCAAAATTTCACACAGGCTGTTAGTTTCACTTTCGCCAGAAAGTCGTGTAAGTGTGAAAATAAATGACGTTTATAGTGAATGCCCCTATAAATTCTTATATTTACGATTTACTTTTAATCCAAATTATGCGTGTTAAGTGAGCGAACATCAAGATCACACAACAGAAGTGCGCGCTCTCTCTCTCTCTCCCTTCCTCCCTACCTACCATTAAGTAACTTGTGCATTGTTTTACTTCTTTTTGACATATCCGACCGAACTACAAGCTTTCCAGTGATGTCTGTGAGAAAGGGCTATTCACTCGACAAGCTCGCGCATCTGCGCCGCCGTGCGCTCAATCCACTCAGCGTGATTTGCCTACCAGCTGGCGCAAATCGGCTATACAGGCATTAATACCGAATGTTTTATATTCATTGCATACATATACTTCGTAGACATCTCTAATAACCCCATTCTGCTCTCTGTTGTCGGTATTTCTTTGTTTGAATATGGCACTTATCACATGCTGTGTGGTATCGGCGTTTGGTATCGGGGCATTTTAACGAGTACGAGTACTGAAGCTCAGTATCGGGCCCGATACCAGTATCGGTGCATCCCTAATTATCAATGTTGAAAACAGTTGCTGGATTTTTTAAGAAAGTTATTCTGACCCCAACATTTGAATAGTAGAATGAATATATGCACACATACACACATACAGACAGACAGACAGACAGATAGATAGATAGATAGATAGATATGTTGTTCTTGTCAGTGCAATTGAAAGGATCTAATGACCTTTGTTATGAATCAAGCATCTTTACCTGTGTCTAAATGTTTGTCGGAGCATATAAAAAAAATGCAAGCACAGAGTCCTGGATTCCTGAATTGGCAATCTGCTTAACACCTTATCCTAACCAGGCTAAAGAATATTTCTTATAGAAGATATCTGTATGTCAAACAAATGTTTGACAAAATCAAAGAAAATTATTTGCAGACATAGTAATGTTTGTAGCTGGTTATTATGACTAGAGCCCAACCGATATATCGTTTTGCCGATATTATCGGCCGATATGAGCCTGTCGCCGATATATCGGTATCGGCGAATATGCCGCTGATATGAACATTTTTTTACAGAACATATAACGCAGATAAAATGCTTGAAATGGTGTAATTACTT
>NW_015554074.1:1066425-1066799 GCF_001515605.1 Sinocyclocheilus anshuiensis
AGCAGAGCGCGCTCCATTGTTTGCTACTGGCGACCTGGATGAAACGCTTTAAAGCTTAAGTCAATGGAAAACCATTGAAACTTTGAACGGCCATATCTCCGTAACGGCGCAGCGAATCCGCACCAAATTCGGGGGATCCCTTCAGAGTCGAAACGAGTGTATATCTAGAGGCCCGCTTTCGAATGAGACCACCCCCGCGTCGATAGCCCCCGGGGTTCGGGAGTTACGGGTGGTTTAAATTCGCAGTCCGGCGCCGACCGATCAAGCGATCCCGGGGGCCTACCGACGCGCGGAGAGTGGCATTCGAGAGGGTTCCTCGAGCTGAAGGGATCCCCCGAATTTGGTGGAGATCCGCCGGCGCGTTTGCGAGATAG
>NW_015554074.1:1066949-1067790 GCF_001515605.1 Sinocyclocheilus anshuiensis
TTCTCTAGTAAGTTTCGTCTGTGTGTGAAGACAGTAGCGCAAATCCGTGAATGAATGTTCCAAAGTGAAATACACTTCAAAAGAATAAAGTTGAATGCAGGCCCGGATTGGCTAATCGGGAGCACCGGGGCCGGTCTGTTTTTTAGCCGCGAGGGCCTGTACTGTCATGCCACTGCTATGGGGTTGAAATAAGGATGCCCATATTTAAGGCATCAAAGAAGCGTCCCGCATGAAAGCTATAACACAGTTTGTCCCGTATTCGCAGGCATACGCCATATGACCACCAGACCATATGAATAACAAATTCTCAATTGATAATCATTATTTTTGCGCAAAATATTGTTTTATTTGTGAACGTAGCTGGTTGATGAAGGCTTCAAGACCAAGCGTAATCCTCTGCCGGCAGGACTCAGGACTCGAGCCGCGATTTGATTTCGGCAAATCAGTTTGGGCGAATGCAATTTATTGATCATGAGCCCAAAGCCCAAAAAGGCAGGAAAACATTTAATCTACCTGAGGGGAGACGTCTTTCACTATTGTAAGTTAAGGCTGTTAAATAGAGAATAAAATATATAAAAAAAAATTTAACTTCTAGCGCATTCTTAAACTTGGACCTCATTTTATTGAAGTAGAAATCCAAGCACCAGAAGCAGCCCACACTCAGCCCACAAGTTTTCTTTAATTGAAAAATTAAACGTTCACTTTCAAATTTCTTGCCATTTGTATGTATGTAATTTCACAGTATTTTCACCTCCTAAATTTCCTAAATTATTGTGCAGTCACAATTCCATAATGGTACAATTTACTCATGCTGATGACATTTTTTTTTTTATTGAACATT
>NW_015554074.1:1071126-1098714 GCF_001515605.1 Sinocyclocheilus anshuiensis
CACCAGACCATATGAATAACAAATTCTCAATTGATAATTAATCATTATTTATGCGCAAAATATTGTTTTATTTGTGAACATAGCCGTTTGATGAAGGCTTTAAGACCAAGCGGAATCCTCTGCTGGCTGCTCCGAGCAGGACTCGAGCATACGTCCGCGATTTGATTTCGGCAAATCAGTTTGGGCGAATGCAATTTATTGATCATGAGCCCAAAATTTAGCAAGGCAGGAAAACATTTAATCTACCTGAGGGGAGATGTCTTTCACTATTGTAAGTTAAGGCTGTTAAATAGAGAATAAAATATATAAAAAAAAATTTAACTTCTAGCGCATTCTTAAACTTGGACCTCATTTTATTGAAGTAGAAATCCAAGCACCAGAAGCAGCCCACACTCAGCCCATAAGTTTTCTTTAATTGAAAAAGATGCATTTTCATTCATTCATAGGCTATATGGTTGCAATAATAGCCATTTTAGTTCAAAAAATGTAAGTGCATAGACGTTTCATAGACGTTCAGTTGCTTGTATGACATTAAAATTCTTTTTAGAATATAGGTTAAGCAAATCAAACGTGATTATTTCTGAGAATTTTTTAACTGCAGGCAGACATTATGGTACAGAAGGCCTACAAATATTTTGTTGGAGATATGCAAGCAAAAAAATAATAGATTAAAAAAATGTATAATAGAAAGTGCAAAGGCAGCGCTGAAAAGGCCAGTAAAATAATAATAATAATAAAAAACAAGCTGTAGAAAAATATAATGAATTATAAGTCTGTAGAGAACAGTGCACTATTGCAGACTTATATCCTACTGAAGTTTTAATTACATTATTGTAATAGCTATAGTCAGTCGTGAACTAAAGTGGGCCGCTCTAAGGCATGAAACTCCAGGGCTGAAAATGACTCCCACTCCGGCCCTGGTTGAATGGAATTTAATTGAATTAAAGTTGAATAAACTTCAACTTTACTGTTCAGTGCACTGATGTCAGACTCATTTTGGATAATAAAATGTCCTGCCTCCATTACGTATCTTTGTCACGTCATTATAAGTGTTTGATCACCACATTTGAGTGATCATTGCAAAAAATGTGTTTATGTATACATATTCTGTTTATGTATATACTGTATTCTATATATAGTACCAGTCAAATGTTTGGACCCTCGAATGGGAAAGTGTCCAAACTTTTGATTGGTACTGTACTATAATATACAAAAAGAATATTGTATTTGTATATTGTAAGAATATTTTTTTTTTTACTCCCTAATATCGGTATCGGCCCCGAAAAACCCATATTGGTCGGGCTCTAATTATGACTACGGGAGATTCAAACAAAATCAAAAGTATAGCAGAATGTAAATTGTCTGACCTCAGTGAGCGTTCCACAGACGGTGCACTTTGTTTTGAGCTGGTTCTTCTGAGGATTCTGTTTGTTTTCATAAGCTGCCAAGCAGCCAGTGCTACAGAACTCCTGAAATGATTCACTGGAGTCCACCTGGGCCACTATGGTGCCTCCTTTCATATTGGTAATGTCTCTGGGAGAAAACAAAAGAGAGAACGTTTAAATGAGAAAAAAAAAACAAAACTAATGAGTTTGTACAAACACGAGTGGTTAAGTTGGCACTTTCAGACATGAGATTACGCTCTCAAACTCATTTTAAAAGTCGTACTTCTTGCACATGGTGCAGCTCTTCTTGGGAGCGGGCTTGTGGGAGAAGGCAGACAGGCAGGTTGTCGAACAGAAGAGGTGGGACGAGCCCTTGCGCTGGTACGCAGTCTGGCCTTTCTTCAAAGGCTTCTTACAGTTGGCGCATGTGACTTTCATGGTGCGCTGCGGCTGCTGGGATCCTGAGGACGACTGGCAGGGTGGTTTGGGCAGAGGAGCTGCAGGAGACGGAGAGTCCACTCCAGGCTGCTTCTGGTTACGGGGAAAAGAGGCCGACTGGGAGATCCATGAATCTAAAGAAGCAAAAAAGGATTTAAATCTCATGTTATGACAAGACCACCGCAAAACCTTCTGTTTTGTGAATCTTGGTAACAAAGAATACAACCATAAACTACTGTAAAATAAGCACCTGAATGAACTTTCTATTTTCTAAATGCATATTACAGATTTTATTGTGAACAATTCATCAGTGTATGTTTCATTTCTATTTTTTTTTTTTCTGACCTGAATGTTTAATCAAAAAGTCATAACTGGACCTTCCTTTGAAAACGAAAGACTTCTCTTCTGATCATGCAGGACTTCTCCAATCATTTAGCATTCTTAAACCCACCCCTACAAGCTTGTGCTCATCTGCATCCACTTTTAAATGCAACACCATCTCAAAAACCAATCAACAACCGACGTATAGGACCAAGTACCTGTCCCATCTTTTTCCTTATTTAATAAACAGTTACACTCTAGATGTATGTCACAAGACGAAAGAAAAGATCGGTCACTGCTTCTGTAACATTTGTGATTTTAAACAACAAAAACAACAGATGCAGAGCCAGAAGTCTGTCAGTGTACCATCTTTCCTACTGTTTCCTACTAAACTCTTCATCTTTGCACTACATGCATTATGGATAATGGTGCACTGCTTTTGGAAAATGAAACCTCTAATACAGATATGGTATTGTTCTGTCTGTACTATAGGGCCCTATGATTTCAGCGATGCGGAAAACGCAGATGGAATCACAGAATCCAGTCATAATGGAATTTACTGTATAATGCCGAATGTCATAAATTTGCCAAATTTTGGAATGATACATCAAAAGTAGGTCAGTACACTTAAATTAAAACATGACATGGACTAGTCTCTGTGAATATTAAGCTGCAAAAATACAATTTTAATATGAATCCTGCATGTTCTGCGAGTCTCTGTGTGAATGAATGATGCAGACGCACAGGTTTCGTTTACTACACTGAAGCATGCGTGACGCTCGCGGTGATTTCAGCGTCTGCCTCCTCAATATACAAGTACATGTACTAGGGATGTGCGGGTCTAGTCGACTAAACGGTACAGCTCCTACTAGTCGACACCGAAAACAATAGTCGATTACACGACAGAAAAAAAAAAGAAAAACAACAACAGGATTTTATCATTCACATTACCATCATTTTAACATTGCATTTAAAACATTTTAAATAACAAGTTAAAATAAAACGTTTGAAAAATAATACATTATTTGTAAAAGTTTATCTGGGCGGAAACTACATTTTTACCTCAGACCTCACATGCGTTTTCTTCGTGTCAGTTGCGGCGAGTTCAAAAATGACCATGCAAAAGACGAGAAGGTGTGGGATTATTTTGAATTAGAAGGAAACTGAAAAGTTTTGTGTAAACTGTATAATGTCAAATACAATAACTCTACTGGAGCGATGCGTAATCATATTCAATACAAGCACGTAGGCGTTAGCTTAGAGGCTGGCCAAAGCCAGCAAATGTCAATCACATCATTCACTACAACCCGTCGGTGCTGCGATCCCATCTGCGCCCTCTATTCCTGTAACGAACACCCACTTCGGCGGTGGTGTGGGATGTCCAGGCGCTTTCTGGCTTGCTTTTCGTTATCTCTGCGTGCCTGCGACTTCAGTTCTTGCCGAGCGCGTTTTTTCAAGTGCAGGAATTTTATTGTTAATCGCCTCAGGTCCCGTCTTTCACCAGACCACGTTGATAATATTGATTTTCCATTGTTCTGCATTTCCCCAGCTGATTTGAATAAATAAGCTATGCTTTGACTGACGTTGAGTGTATGCTCTTCTTTAATTTCTTTTTAACGACCACCTAAAATGAAATGATGATAATGTGAGGCAAGTGTGCGGCAAGCGGAATTCATTGAGGGATTTGACAGTGTGATTCATAGATTAAGTATTTCAAATATAGGCTATTATATACGCTATGCTACACGCACGCACAGAGGGAATGTGAGGCAAGTGTGTGGCAAGCGGAATTCATTGAGGGATTTGACAGTGTGATTCATAGATTAAGTATTTCAAATATAGGCTATTATATAGGCTATTCTACACGCACGCACAGAGGGTTTTTCTTACCATCTTCTGGGGGTTTCTTGATTTTAGACTAGTCGACGAGTCGGATACAAAACATTCATTTAAGCGACAGTCAAATTAGTCGTCGCGCACATCCCCAACATGTACACAATCTCTAGATCTACTCTGAGAGTTACTTCATGAGCATTTTACTATTTCTTTAGAGTAAAACTATCAAACAACTATCGTCATATCAAACAAAAAGAAAGCTCTTCACAGCAACCCGTCAAAATAAAAGTTTGAGAGAAATATTACTTAATGTCATGATACTCCTACTACTACTACTAAAATTATTATTAAAATATTATTTTTAAAGGAATATTTACCAGAATTTATTTAGCAGAATAATAAAACATTTCATAGGCCCTAAATTTAATTTTTGTTAATCTTTTAATCAACTGTTGTTTAATATAGTAAGTTTCATGATTTTAATTAATTAGACATACTTTTTGATTACTAAAATGTAATTTACCCATTAAAACAGTCTAGAAAAATTTAAAAGGAAAAAAAAATGAAATGCTGAAAAATTAAAACAGAAAAAATGGAATTTGTGGAAAAATAATACGGATTTCATAGGGCTCTAGTACTAGTGAAGCAAACAATGCAAGCCGTGTGTACATGTATTTTGTGTAAAGGATGACACAGCAGATACATGAGGATGAATTACCAGATCTTTGGTGTGTGCCCGTTTCTCCATTCTGCACAGGCTGGCTCGCAGCACCGATGCGTCCCGGGTTGAACATGGGTGAAGGTCTGCTGGCTGTACCCTGGTTCTGCTGGGCCTCTGGGTTCAGGCTGAACGCACTGCTGATCTGCAGACCATTCTCAGCCCCCTCCAATCCATCCAACCGTGTGGCCGCTGGACCACCCTCGCCTTTCAGCGACGTCACGTTCGTGATCATGAGGTTTATATCCTCTTGAGCGCACAGCGCCAGTGGCGTTGCTGTTGACGTTGCCATGGCAACCGCCGAAGAGTCCGTTCCCAGCGTGGTTACGCTAGTAATTTTGATTTCAGAGTCAGGCTCCGTACTGCTCAGGGCATCCTCGGCCTCAGGGGGCGGCAGCGAGGAAGAGGCAGCCCCCTTGAGCTCCGAATCCTCCTCGTCGTCAATAACGATTGGCTCGCTCTGGCTTTTGGCTGTTGTGGACGCGGCTGTGCTGGTGGTAGCTGCAGAGGCGGGAGGACTGGGCGCCTTGGAGGAAGCTGTTGCCGTGGTAGCCGACTCCGCACAGTCTTTGGCAGCAGCGAGGGTCTCTGCAGGTGTGGGACTGGGGGGCTGAGAGTGAGCAGGAGGCTCTTCCACCAATACTACATCATCATCATTGTCTTCTGAGGCCTTGGGCAGGTCTGGTGCTGTCTGTGGCTCATCTGCAGATGGAGTCTGCTCTGTTCTGGGTGTGGTTTCCATATGTCTTTCCCCCTCCTCCTCCCCTGTGACTGTACCTGCCTCTTCAACATCTGCCCTGGCTTCCAAATCTCCATCCATCGCTTAGGCAACAACCTGTTGACACAAACACAATGAGGTCAACAATTACCTGAGGAAGCAAAAAAAGAGCCACGAATAATGATGAATAGAAAATAAAATTGGCTTGCTGATCAATAATCCCTTTATTTCGTAAAGATCCTAAACTGATTAACAAAATATGACAAATCCGGCTAGACTGCCAAAATTGAACAAGTCAGTCTCATTTTAATAATGACAGATGTCAATATTTTTTCAAGGGATTATTACAAGATCCAATTACAACTAAGGATGTCTAAAAATAAGTGGTGAAGTTCAAATTCTAAATGTAAAAATGTGAAAACAATGTGGAACTTCAAATTCTGAAATGCAATAAAGTGAAAATCATTTGGAACTCTAGAACTCCAATTTATGAAAAACCAAGTGTAAAATGATTTGGAACTATAGATTTGGAGTTTTAAATTCCAAAATGCAAGAAAGTGAATAAGATTTGGAACATAAAATTATTATGATTATTTAAGAACTTCAAATTATGGAAAAACAAGAAAGTAAAAATTCTGAAATGCAAGACAGTGAAAAAGATTTATTATCATTATTAATATTATTATTATTGGTTTTTAAAACTTCAAATTATGATCTCGAGTCACCAAGTATCCATGACATCATCATAAAATGATCATCACTAAGCAACCAAAATTATTCACAGGCCAGTAAATGAACAGTAACTCTCATATCATTAACACATGCCCCGTTTAGGCTTTTGATACAGAGCTCAACAAACACCATTTGACCATATTTGTTGTCATATAAAAATTAAATCAATGCCAATCAACAAATGATCTCGAGTCACCAAGTATCCATGACACCATCATAAAATGATCATCACTAAGCAACCAAAATTATTCACAGGCCAATAAATGAACAGTAACTCTCATATCATTAACACATGCCCCGTTTAGGCTTTTGATACAGAGCTCAACAAACACCATTTGACCATATTTGTTGTCATATAAAAATTAAATCAATGCCAATCAACAAGTCTTTTAAAGTACAAACAAAAAAATTTAAAAAGAAACATACTGACATCGAATCTTTTGGTGTCTCTGAAGAAAGTGATGACAAATGTAGATTGCAACAGTTTAGTCTCCATAATGCACAGTAGAACACAAGAATCAATGTGCTACAACTTTGCATTTGGAAATCTGTATCTGCTATGACAGTCCATCCATTGTAAAGACTTTTGGTTGATCTTTAATACATCTGGACTGCAATGCAGAGCTTGGAGTGTATCTCCCTCCATTCCCAGGCTTTGACACTGAATGCTTCGTTTCAGCTGAGATCCCAATGTTGATGCAATGCCGGCACAGACTCCTTATGGAGACAACGCCAAGCAGCACATACAAAAACACTGCTCAAATTGATGTGACACAAACAAGTTAGCATTTTGAATCTGTGGGCTTTCCCTGCAGGCTGATGTCATGATAAGGATGCTGGAGAGAGGAAAGTATATGCAGTGTTACTGATCCACCTCTCAGACGTGATATAATCACATGCACATGCGCCATGCCAGTGCCAAGTCTGCATTCTGAGCAACAACGCAACTGTTTTCCAAAGGTCCCCACTAAAACGCATCACAGTTGCATGGCCCCATAAAGCTGCACTTCTCTAGCACCAATTGTGTCAATTATCAACATAATCAGTCATTTCTGGGCCTATTCCTACCATTCACCCCTGGGCCGTGCCCTTGACTCCGGACCCTCCGTATCCACACACACACACCCGACCGCGATCCGTGCGCTGTCAAGGCAACCGGATGACGACGTCAACACGCTGTGCTTCATAGGCTTTCATTATATTCAGGAAACTCAAGGGCCAACGGGTCCGCAAACTTGCTAGGAGAGACCCCCAGGCGGGAGGAGCCTCGCAATCTACCCCAGCTGTCCCTTTTCACGCAAAACCCCCGGCCCATGTGTCGCTTGTGCTCCCACCCCCGGCCTCTCTGGCGCATGCAGCCATTGGATTAGCGGCGAACTGAAGGGAGGAGAGCCTCCGAGACTGTGCCATTGTTATTGTAGAGAAAAAAATTTGTCAGAAGTAGTTATAGGCAAATAATCCCCGCGAGAAAACTGGAGGGAAACTAAATTTGAATTTCATGTATTCGAATTCTTTGAATAACAACACATATAGAAGAATACTGTGACCAATTTCAACACACTTCTAGCACATTAATACAGAAAATACGTCTGTTTTTGTCTATACTTATGACTCCCTTTCGGATTTCTACGAGAACTGAGTTTTCTTGCTGGTATTACACTCGAGTGAAGGTTTAATTGAAGTTAGCCAAGAGCGTTTACCCCTGGCAATCAAAAGGCAATACATGTGGTGCCCTGTGGGGGCGCTGCACTGTTAAGAAACATCAACTATAACGCCTATAGGTGACTAGCCACAAATATTTCACTGCATATTCCAAGTTTGTCCATTTAACTAGGGGCTAACAGCACATCTAGTATTCAGCTACAAAAACAAGCGATATTTACTAATTGGTAAATCACTTGCCCCCTTCAGTCAGCGGGTAGCACTGCCTCATGTCCGCCATTAGAGAGCGAGCGAAACAATGCGCGACAGCATAGGCAATAGCACCCTGCCACGGCGGAGGAGGGAAACCTCTGGCGGGGTAAAATTGCACGTTAAATTCCCCTCGCGCACAAACACAGGTGACCCCGATGGTTTTCTCGGCTCGAGCTCCGCCGCGGACATAGTTGTGAAAACTTTGGCCAATTACGCGCAGTTCAAGCATCAAAACGCCAGAGAAATTCTTACCGGATTAGAGCTGGAGACGATAGAGCGCCACTTTTGTGCCTTGACATGAATCCTGGCGCGCATGCGTGAAAACGTACTGACGTTCCAGGCGCGTGGGAGGAGAAACGAGCTCTTCGCGCTACTCACACGGGATCGTGCGCGCGCTGGTTTTGGGAAGTCCGACTCGTTTAGAGGAATCGTTTCTTTCGAACAGTTCCTCTCGATGACTCGGTTCAAAACGATTCGGTGATTCTTTTTACGTCATGACGCAATAACGCCACCACGTGGTCCATGACAGCCCAGCGTGACAAAACGTTTCATATAAAGGCATCTTACGCTTCTGTTACGTTTTTGAATGTCAAGTGTTTTTATTCTGATTTCATGTGTTCAAGTTACGTAAATTATAGCTACGATTCAGTTCCTGAAATGTTGTCGTTTGTATGCTAAATAATGTCCATTTACAACACATTTGAACATCTTTCAAGTACGTTTTATTTCTTGCTATTAAAGTAACTTGCGGTTTATCGGTAAAATCGAAACGCTCTTATCGCTTCTTGTCTCGTTGTGAATCAGACGTGTTCAAAATAGACGGTTCTCGGTTTAACGAGTCAGTGAGTTGTTGACTCGAGAACAGATCTGACCGAATCATTGGGCTTGTTTGAGATGAGCAAATTCTGCGCAGAATCGATCACCGGTGATCACCGCGAGATGCATGCCGGTACCACTAACAAGAGAAAATGACCCTTGGGATCACCGACAACGTGTAATGTGTCCGACTTACCTCCGACTTGCTCTTAATGCTCATTGGTTCAGACACCTGTGATGCTGCGGTTCTCTTCTAAAATATTTTATTTTTTTTATCTGATTTCATGTGATTATGTATTTAAATTATGCATGAATGTTCCCAAACACTATGACAGTGCGATCTCTGTGTGAGATAATGTGATTATGTCATATTTCTATAAAAATCTAAAATACATGTTTGTATTAAAGTAAAAATGGATGATAAATACACCTTTCGTATGGAATTAAATAGCAAGCACTTTAAGTGTCTTGTTCATCATATTTATTTTCATATAAAGGTATCAGAACTGAAATTATATCATGTTTATAAGCAACACAGCACGTGAGTGAGAATAACGCGATATCTGCCTTTGATCTCGTTGGTATCTGCTCCACTTCGAGAGGGCAGAACTGTCCGTCTTGACTGCGCTTATTTCACTCCTCCCCTCACTGCAGCCGCCTACTCTCACCAACATTTCAGGCAAGGCGAGGCGCATCTCAAACAAGCCTATTCATATCCGGTTTGTGAACTGGTTCAGCTGATTCATTAAATTGAATCGACTCATGGACGCGAAAAACATTTGAGCAACGATTAGCAGGAACAGGATGACAGACCTTTACGTATCTTGATGAAGTTTTATATTATTCGATAATCTAAGTAATGTAAGATTTGTAAATTAGATTTTAAAGTTGTTTTGGTGAAAGAGAATTCGACCGATTTCATCCTAATGGAATATAAATGAACGCTTTGACAAATAATGGATATGTATATTGTGTTATAAGAAAAAAACGGTAGTATCCAGCAATACAGATTGAAAAGCAAAATTGCTAAATGCCACTGAATTTAGTTGGCTGTAATTATACACACTAAAGCAGTCTGTATTGAAATAATAAAAGTGAGAGGTACACTACAGCACGAAAACATGGGGGCGGAAATGCATTGCGCAAGAGCCAAAGTAAAAAAAAAATCTTCAAGAAATCCTTTTACGAAACATAACATACAAAAACAAACTTTTCAGCTGCTTAATAAAACAAGTGTCCTTAAAGCCCGATTAAAATAAAACACCCTCTTGCCCAGCACAAGTTGGCACTGATGGGGTCGAAGAAAGATATGAATTGAGTGACCCAGTTTGTCAATCGTGACTCGTGAAATCACGTTGTGAGACTCAATATTATTAGTATTGGTAAAAAATGATCCGTGCTTTAGAGCCGACATTATACTATGTGTGTATTAAAATTAACATTGGGTAAGACCATTAGGTCTAGTGTACAGACTTATTTTGACAAAACAGACACTAAATAGGCCTATTGTTTAACAGTTTGAGGTGATATAGGGAGTTAAACATTAATTAAATTTCAAAACTGTACGACAGATACAACAAACATATTTGATTTTGTCCAACGTTTGTATTTTTGTTTTTGAAGATATCAGTAGTTAGGTGAATCCACTCAGCTCCATTTTGTTTATCCATTCTGTTGATTTTCTGTTGAACCACTGTGCCCTTTTGGCTTGTTTTAAGACCCACTTTAAAGTCTCTGCTTCTAGAACAAGGAAAATCTTCCCCTGTGGGTACAGCAAAAATAATGTCAAGGTGTACATATTGTGATGCATGTGCCAGATATGAAACATGTACATATTTATCAAAATTATATGATTACTCAGAATAACCCAGCTTGTCTTAGTGTTTTCAGAAATGTTTGTTATATTTCCCTATATAAACTTTTGTACATGGACATTTTTTTGTCCTTAAAGCTGTTGGCTGGTAATCCAGTGTTTACTAGTTTGAAGACATCCAGTGAACTGGAAAATGTCAAAAATCCAGTTTGTCTTTTTGTTGCTGCCCTTGTAGCAGGGGTGTCCATTCCTGCAGAGTTTAGCTCCAGCCCCAAGTAAACACACCTGAAGCAGTGAATTAAGGTCTTGCTAGACATACTAGAAACTTCTAGGGAAGTATGCTGAGGCAAGTTGGAGCCAAACCCTCCAGGACTGAGTTTGGACACCCCTGCTTTACAGACTATATACTGAAGACCAGGGGCCTCCAAACACTGTCCTGCAGAGTTTGGCTCCAAACCCAATTAAACACACCTGAAGCAGCTAATCAAGGTCTTCAGACCTACTAGAAACTTCCAGGCAATTGTGTTGGAGCTGGTTGGAGCTACACATTCGGCCCCCCATGAGCAGGATTGGGCACCCCTGCTGAAGGCAGTTGTAGCACATCCATCTCTAGTGCATATGTTGGCAATGAACCATCTTTCCCATCTGAATACATTCTAACATTCATCTGAAACACAGTCTTCTTTGTTACACTGAATGTGTATATAAATTAAATCAGAGAGATGCAAGTCTCTAGTGCTGCACCAATTAAGAGAACAACTGTTTAATTATTGTTGCTATAGTAAATAGGAGAGAAGACAAAATATTGATTGTTATGGAAATATATGTAGTTTATTTACTGTAGTCAAAAGAGGAAGTGAATCAATGAGCAGTCTCTCTCACTACTAATAATATAATGACGGGACAAAGAGAGGTAGGCCATGAGCAACAGAATAAAAGAACATCACTGCGCTTCAAAGGTCTTTCAAGATGAGCCCAGCTGTACATTCCTGATCTGACTCTTAGTTCAGTCATCATTAATAACTTTACATAATGCTTGTGAAAACTACACTCGTGTAATCTGTATGATCAGTACCAGAAGATGACCTGAGCTCATTTGCTGCATGTTGAACAGTTACATAACTACACTCTAATAAGAAATTAAACTGAGACTGATGTACAACCTGCCTGACAACACATTGGTACATACATGAAAAGGGTCACGTTCCCTAATAATCAGTATTAAAAGAACCTGTTCTACTGATCACACCTACTTGGATGACTTCAATCTTCCTCCTCTCAATGCAAAAACAAATTAGCCCTTAAAATTGCTCACAATCCAAATGTATACATTCAAACATTTCTTCAACTATAATGGCTTCATTTTGTCCAATTTAGGATTCATGCCTTTAAAAAACCATCACATTCTCCGGAAACAAAATATGGAAACTTGTATTTTTAAAGCACCCACTCTGGAGTTCAAAGTCACACTTGGGTCCAGTTTTGTCACAGTCCCACGAGCACAAAGCAACAGGGAGCCAAGAAGTGCTCATTCGTTCCATCATTCACTCTGCACAAGCAATGAAGACAGAAGCACATCAGATGAGTGTGTGGTCAGGTTAAACAGAACAGAACATAAAACAAAACAGTAGGTGAATCTGGAGTGATAAATTATTCTATTTATAAGAGAAAAAAAATTAAAATAAAAGGAACACTTTACAAACAAGAGTTACAAATGACCTTCAGATACAAATCTAATTTGTCACATTTGCCGACCTTCATGTGTGATGCAGGTGCTATACAAAATCAGACCTCCGGAAACGCATTAAACACTTGCAACACTTAACCAAGCACGTATTAAAATTCACACTGAGATTTGTGACTGTTTTTTTTATTGAACTGTTAAGTACTACAGTCTTTCCCCAAAGTAAAACATAACCATTTCTAAACTGTCTCCTGCTCAGCACGTGTCAAGTGTAGGAAAAGTCTCAGTTCTTGGGGAGGCCGAGCTTCTGCAGTGACCTTTGACCTGAAAGGGAGGACTGTGGCATCACTGTAGTTGGACTCTGTATGCACAAATTAGCAGTTTAACCTGTGGAAAAAGTGAAACACATATGTCCAAATTACTACATTTTAATTAAGGGTCATTTAACATAAGGCTTGCTTAGCTCAGTTTCCACTTTTCCATGACCTTTCCAGTCTGAATTACTTAAGGATATTAAAAAATAAAAAAAAAAATAAAAAAAATGAAAGAATAATTCAGAATGGATCATTAAAAAGAACCAAACTCAAAGATTCTCTAACGAATCAGACACAATTTTTTATTCATACTGCCATGACTTTGAGGCAAAAAAATAAATAAAACAGCATTCCAGTTGCATTTTAATGGAAGTAGCATAAGATTTTTTTTCCATACTGACGTACAACTGAGGGAAACTGGTGATCAAAAAAGGAAAAAAATGTAGGGCATGACTTGGTTCTATCTGTCAGTTGTTGTTTGGATGGAGGCAGATCTGAATGCAATTAACTGGTCTAAATGATTAGAAATGTCTGTCATATCATTAATTGAAAGGTCAAGTTGCGATATTTTTATAAAGAATTACCAGGTCAAAAAATTAACATACAAGGATGAAATGTTCACAAAACGATCAATAACATGCATTTAAAAACTAGAATGTTAATTTTACGCTAACTTTAAAATTCCCTGATATTTCCAAAGAACCATGGAAACCCAGTTAGCGACAAGTAGCTCTTATTTTACAGAGCCCTATCTCAATTATTCACGCTTGCTTTGGTGTAGGGCTGAACAATTATTCAATATTAAAGGGGTCATATGATGCGATTTAAAGTTTTACTTTCTCTTTGGAGTGTTACAAGCTGTTCGTGAATAAATAAGATCCCTAAAGTTGCAAAGACTAAAGTCTCAAACCCAAAAGATATTCTTTATAAAAGTCAAGACTGGTCCATGCCCTCCTAAAACGCCTTGTTTAAACGCACCCACATGTCTACGTCACTGTGTGGGAAGATTTGCATAACGCCGCCCATATGTTCATGCAAAGAAAGAAGGCTTAACTTTATTGTTGCTGCCACTGCCGCCGCCATGTTGTGGAGACGCTGTGTGTTTCGTTGCGAAAGCGAAAATACTTTGTTTGGCCATCAGAGCACACCTCGCTTTTCATACCGATGAGCTTTGTAAAAATCAACGCAATTCAGAAAGGCGGAGCATAGAGGAGAAACAATAATGTACAGTATGTGGACAATAATGTGTTTTTTTTACCTTAAACCGCATAAACACATTTCATTACACCAAATACACAAAATAATGTTCTTTTTAGCAACGTCATATGACCCCTTCAATATATATCACGATATACATTTTTTTCAATAATGGTGATATGATTTTTAAACACATTTCTGATATTTCAATACACATTACCAGTGTTTCCCATACATTGATTTATTTGTGGCAGTTGACTTTGTTGAATAAACATGAGCACCGCACGTTTAAAAATGAAAACGTGGCGCGCCCTACTTTGATGCATGTTCAGGCATTTATAAAGCAGTATTTAAACCATCTCATAAATAATAATGTGTGACAGTCCTAGGTACCTTTGCTGTGGGCGACTCTGCCAGACGGATGAACAGTTTGTTGGTTCCCTGAACAGGACTGAAAGAGTATATGAAATGGCTGTCCTGCAGGGGGAGCAGCACACAGAGTGTGAGAGACTGTAGACATTCAACAGAACAAACAGACAATGCATTTGAATAAGGATCGCTTGTGACATCAGTGTCTTACCAAGAAGATGGGCAGCTGAAACTTATCATTCAGGACGACAGCATGGACACTACAAGGCCCGCAGAGTCTAGCTGTGATCTCATTAAGGAAGTTTGCATGGAAGATAAAAAGCAGGATGCCAGATCCTGAGACAGAAAGCACAATAATGGCACACTAATTCGGAAAATAAAACTGCAGTAATTGAGAACAGAAGAATTTGAAGTGAGTATTTTACCTTCTGCAAGTGTGTGTTGAGGGGGTTTGTAGTTGAATTCCAGTGAAAAATCTGGTCCCTCGCACAATCTGTGGCAAGCCAAAGGGAATACAGGTTCCAGCAGGGCCAGTCGCGTTTCAAAATAAGCTCTGATTGTCTCCTCCGCCACAGTTGATAACCTACAAGATGCATTTCACATATGCCCTTTATTTTAAGTGAGATTTTTATCATGCCTGTGTTCTATATCTTTAAATATATGTGGAGGTGTTTGAGTAATGCAACAATTAAACACTCACGTTTGCATATGGTCTTTGATGAGATCATACACCATCAAATTGTTGCTAAGTTTGGCATAGTACAAGGCAGTGTTCTTGTGTTTAGACAAGATGTTGCAGTCAGCGCCATATTCCAACAGGAGGCGAACCACATCTGCATTGCCCCTCTTACAAGCCTTAGAAAGAATAATTCAACAATCAGCACTCAGCATACCAAATGTTATAACCTAAAAGTGCAAACTGTCTGATAGCTAGAGAATAACTTAATCATAACTTAACTTAATCCAAACTAAAAAAAACAATATATAGTACCATAAAAAAGTTTGGGGTCAGTATAATTTTATTTATTTTTTTAAATAATTTAATACCCTTATTCAGCAAGGTTGCTTGAGAAATTGAGAAACTGTTAGAAGTCACAGCAATGACATTTATGTTACAAAAAATTTAAACTTCAAGTAAATGCTATTTTTAAAATTCTGAAAAAAAAAAGCATCACAGTTTTCAAAAAAATATTGGGCAACACAACTGTTTTCAACATTGATAAATGTTTCTCGAGCACCAAATCAGCATATTAGAATGACTTCTGAAGGATCATGTGACACTGAAGACTGGAGTAATTGACTGCTGAAAATTCAGCTTTGCATCACAGGAATAAGATATAATTAAAAGTTATTTTAAATTGTAATAATATATCATATTATTACTATTTTTACTGTATTTTTGATCAAATACATGCAGTTCGATGAGCTTAAAAGTTTTTTTTTTTCTTTCAAAAACATTTTTAACATTATGTTAATGAACCCACACATTTGAATGATAGAGTATCAACCATAGGGTCATTAACAAACCAGTTTCTGTTTGCAGAGATCTAACTCCCAGGTCAATATAACACCCCTCTCACCTTCATGAGAGCCGTTTCTCCTCCCAGAGTTTGCGCATTTACAGATGCTCCTGCCTCTAGGAGAATGGCCACTGTCGTCAAGAAGTTCTGCACCAAACAGAACAATGAGTTATTAAATAAATATGCTAATACTCTCTTGTATTAGTGATTAGAGTGAAAACAGTCATCAAGAGAGTTCCTGAACAGAGCAGTGTTGTTCTGCACCTTTTCAGCAGCATGCATCAGGGCAGTGGTGCCATTCTTCTGTCTAGCGTTGACCTTCACTCCTTTCTTAATGAGCAGCCTGAGGACATCATCCTGACCGCCTGCAGCAGCCAGCAGTGTTAAGGACATGCCGCTAGAGTCCTGCAGGTGGCAGCACAAACACAAAACATTCAAAGATGTTCACATGGCATCCTCCCAAACTGCACTTAAACCGAGGCATCAAGGTATGGCTGCCCTGCAAAAGGTCCAGTTAGTCTCTGCTAGTAGATGCTCTAATTACATCATCTTGATACAAAAAGTATGTTTCTTTATTGATTCAATACAAATATTTCATTACATTATATTAGATGTTTTAACAAATGTTAACAGATAACTTTCTGCAGGTACTATAGACAAGTATGTTTGACTGAAACCACTGACAAAGTAATGGTTAACACATGATGAACAACAGCAACATGACCCAGGTCTCTGATGGGTGATTAATAAAGATTCGAGACAGAGACAGGCAGAGAGGAGAAAAAAAAAAAGAGGAAGAGCGAAAAGGAATTAAGTAACATACCTCCTGGTCCAGATTGTAGTCCTCTTTGGAACTAAGTGCACGTTTTACCGCCAGGTAATTCCCATTCTTCACCGCTTCTCGCAGCTCAGCTGAAAGTTACATGGTAAGCAGAGCAAGGGAGAAGAGGAGAGGAAAATATTTAAGAAAACTTAAATCAAGTGAAAACTGAAATGTTACAATAAATGAAAGATGGGCCTGATTTGTGCTGTTGTTTTTCTGTGTGGGTATCACTCACGGGGAGTTAAGGCCAGAGGAGAGAGATTCTCATCCTCTCCATTCAAGTGTTTCTGAAAGTCCTCCAGTGTCATCCAGTCCAGCTTGAGCTCCACCCCAAGATTAAGAGATGGCGGTCCCCTGTCTGTCACACAGAAACACAGTTATTAGCATCCAGGGACTCAAAAACATCTTGGGTTCCCCACTATATCAGCTACTATACACATAGCCTATAATACATATTATAATAGAAAAATGCCAATTGATCAAATAAGATGTGTTCTTTCGTTCGAAAACAGCTAGTGATATGGGGAAAAAAAAAAACCCATCAAATTGCAAATTTTCTGATAAATATAGTTATTGCGATTTAAAAACCTAGTTTGCTGTGCTTGCTTGTAGGCTTACAAATTGGCCAAAAATGGAGATTATATTATTAAATACTATTATTTCTATTATGATTCTTTTTAATAAATAAATAAATAAAAAAAACATAAGAAATAAGAAAAATTATGATTGTAATATTTCACTGTTAATTAAGAGTATTTAAGAAAAATATTACCGGTTCATACATTAGAAAATATTACATAAAATATAATTTTACATACAATTTTAAACATATAATCCTCATCATGGGTGGACTCTAAAAAAAACAAAAACAAAACAACTTGTCCCTTTTTGACTTGCACTCTATTCATTTACTAACTGCTTGTTTTCTTAAAAAAAAAAAAACTAACACTAGCTTCTCTATTCTTTTTGTATTCTAGCTATTTCTTTTATTTTTATTCATTATACAATTAACAAAAGCAAAAAAGGCCTCTTAGCTTGCCATATTCTTTTTCTATTCTATGTTTTCTTTTTATTTATTATACAATTAACAAAAGCAAAAAAGGCCTCTTAGCTTGCCATATTCTTTTTCTATTCTATGTTTTCTTTTTATTTATTATACAATTAACAAAAGCAAAAAAGGCCTCTTAGCTTGCCATATTCTTTTTCTATTCTATGTTTTCTTTTTATTTATTATACAATTAACAAAAGCAAAAAAGGCCTCTTAGCTTGCCATATTCTTTTTCTATTCTATGTTTTCTTTTTATTTATTATACAATTAACAAAAGCAAAAAAGGCCTCTTAGCTTGCCATATTCTTTTTCTATTCTATGTTTTCTTTTTATTTATTATATAATAAAAAAAAAACCTTGCCACGTGTACTGCATTAAGCTAACTGAGAATTAATATAGCACTTGCGTAATGCATATCATTGCTCTTTTGTTGATTTTGATTGCATCCATTGTCCTCATTAGTAAGTTGCTTTGGATAAAAGCGTCTGCTAAATGACTAAATGTAAATGTAAAACACACTGCGCATATTTAATTAAATCGCAACCTTTGTAGTTTGATAATCTCACTAAAATCGATAATCACGATTTTAGTTTTATTTCAATTAACCGTGCATCCCTAGAGCAAATGAACAGAATGCAGGTGTCTCAAAACATGTTTTCTAAGTTGAATCTAACTTTTTGCCAAATACAAACCAGGAGTTTTGTCTGAGCGCTCCATGGTCTCCTGAGAGTCCTGATTGTCATCGCAGGCAGCGAAGACCCGTGATTCACTGTCGTCCCTCCTTCTCCTCTTCTTGTCCTTCCATCTGGAGTCTTCTGTTGAGTCAGGAGACGCTATTGACTCAGTCATGGACTTCCTTTCCAGCCGCTCTTGCCGAGCCTCCTCTGCAAGCCTCTGTGCCTCCTCCATGCGTGCTTTTCTCTCCCGTTGGGCTTCCTCTATTCTCTCTTTCTTCTTTCTCTCCTCTTCTTCAATCCTTTCTTTCCTCTTTCTCTCTTCTTCTTCCAACCTTTCTTTCCTCTTCCTTTGCTCTTCCTCTCTCTGCTCTCGTTGTAATTCCTCCTTAGACTTGGGGGCCGGCTCGTCTGATTTATCACTTTTCTCCATCTCAGATGCTCCCTTCTCCAGTTTCTCATCGATCTCCATAGAGACGGGACTCTGACCAGGTCGAGGCACTGGTAGGAGAAGAATGTAGTGGTTAATCAAACAAAAAACACAAGACCATTAAAAATGTAATCGAGCTACAAATTTATTTTACCATCTTTTGCCTTCTCAGTCTTGTCTGAATCAGGTTTCCGTGCAGGAGATTGCTTTGACAATTTTGATTTCTTGTCATTTTTCCCTGCACCCTGTAAAACAAGTGGAAAAAAAGTCAAATCACAAACATATAACTTAAATATTTTGAAGGCAAAAAATCATTCATGTCTGTAACAAAAAATATGAATACTTAAACTATCATTGAATTGGTTGCAGTAAGATATGTAAAGAAATTAATACTTTTATTTAATGAGGACATTAAATTGATCAAAAGTGACAGTACATACAAAGATTCCTGAAAAAAACTATTT
This sequence comes from Sinocyclocheilus anshuiensis, assembly GCF_001515605.1. Classification (NCBI taxonomy): domain Eukaryota; kingdom Metazoa; phylum Chordata; class Actinopteri; order Cypriniformes; family Cyprinidae; genus Sinocyclocheilus; species Sinocyclocheilus anshuiensis. The sequence continues at coordinate 1,090,341 of NW_015554074.1, forward strand.
CCACAAAAAAATATTAAAGAGCACAACTGTGTTCAATATTGATAAGAAATGAGCATCAAATCATATTAGAATGATTTCTGAAGGATCATGTGACACTGAAGACTGGATAACAGTTGAAAATTCAACTACAGGAATAAATTACATTTTAAAATATATTCAAATAGAAAACAGGTGAGAAAACGTATTTGAAATAAACTAACAATGATTCACAATATTACATATTTTTTAAAATAGTGAAATTTTTGCTGTATTTTGGTCAAATAACACTTGGTGAGAATAAGTGACTTCTTTCACTTTTTTCTTTGAATTAGCATAATAATAATCTGGTACTAGTTGTTTTAACAGGTGTACCTTACAACCAAAAAAAGAGAATGTGTTACATCAGAGTTTTAGACCTGTACCTTTGGAGTTGCATTCTTGTTCTGGTCTGCTTGTCTCCTTGGTACACGATCTTTTGCTTCACAGTTCAACAGAAACTTCTCAAACAAGTTAGAGGCACCTCCCTTCTCACCAGCTTCTTCCTTCGGCTCCTCCTCTTTGGGCTTGATGGGGGCTGTTGATGCTGTGGAGGATGAGGAGGAACAAAATGCAGATGAGAGCTTCTGAGAAGGTGGGGCTGTTTCCTTTCCTTTGCTTTTAACCTTTGACTTGGGTGCGGACATAGCTGCCCCCGTGTCACTGGAGTCGGGCTCGTCCTCGCTGCGAGAAGACTTGCTAGTGCTCTTGCTACTAGTAAGGCTCTTGTGCTTGCTTGCACTACTTTCTTTAGGTGTGGCTGTTGAAACCTCCACTTTTTTAGGCTTCCTCTCTTGAATCAGGTCTTTGAAACCTGGCAGCTTCGGGTCAGACTTGGTCTTTTTCTGCTTGGCCTGCTTGAGATCACCTCCACTCTCACTTCTCGCAGATTTGTCTGTGGTTTTTGCTGTTGTTGTTTTGAAGGAATCATTTGTTTCTATGTTCGTCGTATCATCCATGTGGGACTCAGAGGGCACGTCGCTCTTCTCATCCTCTTCATCTGATGAATCAATCTCTTTTTTTGACTTTACATTCTTTTTCTTGCGGTCCTCTCCACTCTCTCTCTTCTGCTTTCCTCCATCGTTATGTTTGTCAAGCTTCTTTTGTTTCTTAGGAGTAGCTGGGGCAACGTCCTCATCAGATTCAATGAGCCTCTTCTTTGTGTCTTTTTTAGGAGGTGCAGGGGAAGGATCCCTGCTCTCCACCTCCTCCTCATCAGACTCAGGGGCAGGCAGAGGCTTATCTTGCCACCATTTCTCCTTTTTCTTCTTTTCCTTCACAGGCATCTCATCATCTGATTCCTCCACTTTCTTCTTTTTCTTCTTTATAGGTGATTCTTTGTGTTTTTCTTTCTCACTGTCACTCTCAGAATCAGCATCGAACAGATCACTCTTCATGGGCAGCTTCTAGGTACAATGGAGCACAATCAATATTCACAAAGACTGCATCAAGTAAACCAGATATTGCATTGTCTGTACAAGCTCTTAGAAAAACTGCAATCATGTGAACACACATCTAAACAGTCTCACCATGCCAGTTTCCTTCTTTGGCTTCATCTCAGCCAGGGCCTTCTTGTAGGCAAGCAGCACCTCCCTGCAGTCGTCCAAGTGTGCCTCAGGCTCCCAGGTGTCATCGTCCGATGAATAGTTCTTCCATCGCACCCGGTACAGCACCACTCCCTAAAAATGTCAGAGGTCAAAGATCATGGCCAGAGGGATATCTACACTCTCCAGACAGTATTGACAGTAATGTTCATAAAAGGTGCAGTAGGAGATCTTGGAAAATGCAAACTTTAGCCTGATAGCACTGAAAGCGTACATCCCACCCTCCCTGCAAATCACCCAAGTAGATATAACTGCAGACCGGAGATCTCCAAAATGGGGCGTGAACTCCAAAAGTGGGCAGAACCTCCAAAATGGGGCGGGGTCTCCTCGTGCAAAGACTTTCACCATTGGCTCTGGCTCCAGCCAATTGTTATTGACTTACATTTCAAAATAAAACTTTATAAATGTAACATTGTTTCTAGTTCATCTAAAATAAAATATGCTATACAAGTAAATATTCTCCGTGAGAGCAGATCCCAAAGCTTGTGGCCAGTGGTGTTCGGACTGGAGTTTGAACCTCTGCTTAATGATATAAACGGGAATCACCCACGAGCCATCAGCGCAGGGGAAAGATTTTACTCTATCGCTTTGTTCCAAGCAACGGGGGCATCCCCGGGCACGACATTCGCAGGGTAGGAGGGGGTAGTGACGCTGGGTGTAACTAAAAAGTTGCCATTGTCCGGTGAGGTCCGGTTGGGGAGTTACGGAACGATCTCATATCGCATAATCTTATTAACTGTTTATCTCCTGAACTGCAAAAATATTAAAGAGCACAACTGTGTTCAATATTGATAAGAAATGAGCATCAAATCATATTAGAATGATTTCTGAAGGATCATGTGACACTGAAGACTGGATAACAGTTGAAAATTCAACTACAGGAATAAATTACATTTTAAAATATATTCAAATAGAAAACAGGTGAGAAAACGTATTTGAAATAAACTAACAATGATTCACAATATTACATATTTTTTAAAATAGTGAAATTTTTGCTGTATTTTGGTCAAATAACACTTGGTGAGAATAAGTGACTTCTTTCACTTTTTTCTTTGAATTAGCATAATAATAATCTGGTACTAGTTGTTTTAACAGGTGTACCTTACAACCAAAAAAAGAGAATGTGTTACATCAGAGTTTTAGACCTGTACCTTTGGAGTTGCATTCTTGTTCTGGTCTGCTTGTCTCCTTGGTACACGATCTTTTGCTTCACAGTTCAACAGAAACTTCTCAAACAAGTTAGAGGCACCTCCCTTCTCACCAGCTTCTTCCTTCGGCTCCTCCTCTTTGGGCTTGATGGGGGCTGTTGATGCTGTGGAGGATGAGGAGGAACAAAATGCAGATGAGAGCTTCTGAGAAGGTGGGGCTGTTTCCTTTCCTTTGCTTTTAACCTTTGACTTGGGTGCGGACATAGCTGCCCCCGTGTCACTGGAGTCGGGCTCGTCCTCGCTGCGAGAAGACTTGCTAGTGCTCTTGCTACTAGTAAGGCTCTTGTGCTTGCTTGCACTACTTTCTTTAGGTGTGGCTGTTGAAACCTCCACTTTTTTAGGCTTCCTCTCTTGAATCAGGTCTTTGAAACCTGGCAGCTTCGGGTCAGACTTGGTCTTTTTCTGCTTGGCCTGCTTGAGATCACCTCCACTCTCACTTCTCGCAGATTTGTCTGTGGTTTTTGCTGTTGTTGTTTTGAAGGAATCATTTGTTTCTATGTTCGTCGTATCATCCATGTGGGACTCAGAGGGCACGTCGCTCTTCTCATCCTCTTCATCTGATGAATCAATCTCTTTTTTTGACTTTACATTCTTTTTCTTGCGGTCCTCTCCACTCTCTCTCTTCTGCTTTCCTCCATCGTTATGTTTGTCAAGCTTCTTTTGTTTCTTAGGAGTAGCTGGGGCAACGTCCTCATCAGATTCAATGAGCCTCTTCTTTGTGTCTTTTTTAGGAGGTGCAGGGGAAGGATCCCTGCTCTCCACCTCCTCCTCATCAGACTCAGGGGCAGGCAGAGGCTTATCTTGCCACCATTTCTCCTTTTTCTTCTTTTCCTTCACAGGCATCTCATCATCTGATTCCTCCACTTTCTTCTTTTTCTTCTTTATAGGTGATTCTTTGTGTTTTTCTTTCTCACTGTCACTCTCAGAATCAGCATCGAACAGATCACTCTTCATGGGCAGCTTCTAGGTACAATGGAGCACAATCAATATTCACAAAGACTGCATCAAGTAAACCAGATATTGCATTGTCTGTACAAGCTCTTAGAAAAACTGCAATCATGTGAACACACATCTAAACAGTCTCACCATGCCAGTTTCCTTCTTTGGCTTCATCTCAGCCAGGGCCTTCTTGTAGGCAAGCAGCACCTCCCTGCAGTCGTCCAAGTGTGCCTCAGGCTCCCAGGTGTCATCGTCCGATGAATAGTTCTTCCATCGCACCCGGTACAGCACCACTCCCTAAAAATGTCAGAGGTCAAAGATCATGGCCAGAGGGATATCTACACTCTCCAGACAGTATTGACAGTAATGTTCATAAAAGGTGCAGTAGGAGATCTTGGAAAATGCAAACTTTAGCCTGATAGCACATCGCTTTTTTCTATACAACTGGAGCGTCCCGGGGCTCGAAATTTGCAGGGTAGGATGGGGTAGTGACGCTGGGTGTAGCTAAAAAGGTGCCATTGTCCGGTGAGGTCCAGTTGGGGAGTTACGGAACGATCTCATATCACATAATCTTACTATCTCCTGAACTGCAACTTTCTTTACCACGCTATTCAGCGCCAATCCCGCCGTGCAGTCAATTTCACTGGTTAAGGTTAGGGTCAGGTGTGGGGTAGGTTTAGGGGTTAGCATTTTTTGTAGCATAATGTAGGAAATAAGCACTTTAATTGACACAACCAATAAAATCTTTAGAATTAGCTGTGGGGCGGAGTTTGCACTGAAGTGGATTGGGGGGGAAATTGCGCATGCGTGTCATGTGCCTGTCTGTCAATGGGAGGAAGCCACGCCCTAGTTTGGAGCTCCCACCCCGACTTGGCAACACTGCTTATGAACCGACCGCAATAGTGTTTCCTTGGTTACCGCTGTAAACAAAGCAGAGCCGCGCTTTACCCATTTGGAGATCTCCGGGCTGCAGTTATACCCTTCTCAAATTACTGTCCAAAGCCACGCCTCCTGAACACATGAACACACACAGACCAGACGACCAGAGACAACATTACTACAATACATCATGTGTCATTCACCAACGAGAAAACTTTATAGTACATTTAGTAGTACTACAATACCAGGAAGGAAGGTCAGGTTGTTGATATCTGTCTGCCATTCTCGTTTTGTCTGCAATGGCGTATGTGAACGCGCTGATGAGGTATCCTGTCTGCGGGTGCACAGAGGTATGCTAATACATGTTAACAGGTAGGTAGGAAAGTCTGCTCGTTCCGAGCATTTTGATTGGACGAACACAACAAAGGCTTCTGATCCACTCAGTTTTACCTCAGTCTCACTACAGGGCTCCAGACTGCGACTAAAACGGTGGCATTTGCGACCAAAAATATTAATTTGCGAGTTTAGTTTTTGCTGAGGTCGCCACTGGCGACTATATATATTTACGTTATAACTTAAAAATTTGCATGTAATGCCTTTTTTCCTGATAGTTTTGCAATCACATCTTTTGTTATGTTCGCGTATCAAAACTGAGACAATGCGCATCAAAGTTTTAGTGGAAAAAAAGAGTTTCAAACAGTGCTCATCTCTGCAGCACAGCAGCGCTGACGCACACCTGCTAAACGCAGCTCAGCTGTACAGCGCGAGAGAGATCGAAATGATGGGCAGGCTTTAAGATGGTTTAGATCCTACCTGTCCGATCGCTACCACCTTGTTCATTTAAATGGGGAGTCATCTCAATTATCACCAATAAAATATGGAGTGCCACAAGGATCTGTCCTAGGTCCTCATAACGAAATTCAAACAATAAATACAGTTTTGGCGCTCTTTAGGCCCTGTGTCCACCAAAACGTTTTTCCCCGTGGCTAGCGTATTTTTTCAGTTGTTCTCAATGGGAGCGCCGCGTTTTTTAAAACGCCAGGAGCGTGCCGAGCGCTGAGCGTTCGGGCGCTTTTTTCTCGCGCCGAGAATTGAAGAATGTTCAACTTTGGATAAAACGCTGCGCTCAACACTGTCACGTTCTAGTCAGCTAACCAATCAGAGTGCAGGAGGGGCGGGGCAAATTCCACACCGATCAACTGTCATTTTGTTACAACGACGTGTCAACAAGCACAACAATGGGAAAAATGGAGGAGAAATTAATATTGCTGGTTTCTGAGCATCCATGTCTCTACCAGATGACTTCCCCAGACTACCACAATGTAAATTTGAAAAATAATGCCTGGAGGAACATTTCCTTTGCCGTGGGTCTACCAGGTAAGCAGCAGTTACCTAGACAACTAATTAGGAAATAAGGAAAAAGCTATGTAGCCTAGCTTGCAAACAGTTTTGTTTGTTAAAATGTATATATGTAACGTTAATGTCTGGCAGTCAGAATATTTTTCTTGCTTCAGTTGTTTTATTTTTGTTTTTTTCAAACGGACTAATCTTTTTGTCCATATAAATTTCAGTAGAAACATGTCGTAAAAAGTGGAAGTAATGTTACCTGAGGGACACATATAAAAGAGAGAAAAATGAAGAGAAAGAGGTCAGGTTCAGGGGCAGCAGGAGGCAATCGGAGGTGGAAGTTTATGTCCATTCTAAACTTTCTGGAGCCTTACATCCAGGACAGGGACACCTCTAGCAATTTCAGTCAAAATAGGACATGTGAGGAGGATGTCAGTGTAGAGGCTCTCCTCGAGTCCCTGGTAACACCAGTGGAGGTAGTGTAGCATACTATGTGAACTATAATAAATAATAAATTGCAATTATTGACGTTTTTTTTTCTGTCAAAGGAATTATTAGGCTATTATTAATAGTAGTAATAGCAGCAGTATATGTTATCATTTTTATTATTTATTTTTTTCCCTTACAGACAACAGATGAGAATGCACAATCCCTGTCACTGACCCAAACCCAGGCCAACAGCGCACAGCCTAGATCTCCTGACTCCCCTGATGTGCCACCACCCTGCACACCTGAAATACCTTTGTGTCGCACTCTGGCTCCAAAGAGAATATATATATATGAGCCAGATATCTCAGAATATCAGCGCTGTGTCCTGAAGGCAATTAATAATAAGCCAGACGATGACGAGCATTTTCTCTTAAGTTTATCTGGGGCTTTGAGACGCCTTCCTCCACGCCGTCGTTCAGAGGTTAAAATAAAATTCCAACAGATTTTACATGAGGCAGAATTTACCTCTGACAATTAGTAAAACACTCACATACGTACATACACACAAACAGACACACACACAGACACACAGGAATACTTATTACTTATATACATTGCTTCAATTTTTATATTTATTTTTATGACACTGTTTTATTTATGAATCTGTACATGGAACATGGAAATTAAAAAATATATTTTAAATTAATCTACTTTCCCAGTCATTTATTTTACTTTAAATTTTGGTCAGTGTTTTATTTTTGTTGCAATGTATAGCTTGCTGGTGAAAGCAAAAATGGAAATATGCTCATTTTCTAAGGTTTTGGGTGGCTCTTAAAAGAGCCTTTCTTGATACTACTGGTGGTGGTCCTGATGTTGATGTTACTGATGGTAGTGGTCCTGATGTTCATGCTAAAGGTTGTCTTGATGGTAGTGATGGTAGTGACAAGGCATTAGAGGACAGAATGCTGCCATGCAACTTCACCTGCAGGAGAAGAGAAGTAGGTGGTGTACCTCTGTCTAATTTCTAGTGCTTCCCTAGAGGCGTTGTTGCTGCCTACTCGCTGGATGGGCTGCATAGCAAGCTGCTGCTCTAATGGCAGGGGGACACAACTTCCTTCCTCTTCACCAGCATCCTCAAAGCGAAGGAAATTGTGAAGGATGCAAGTGGCCTTCACCACTGCATCAGCAACTTTTGGTGAAACACCAAGCACTCTGTGGTAGAGTCTCCATTGAGCAGCAAGGATCCCAAATGTGCACTCCACCATCCTCCTTGCACGGGAAAGACGGTAATTGAACACGCGCTTCTCCCTGTCAAGGTGTTTTCCTGGATAGGGTCGGAGAAGGTTCTTCTTCAGAGGAAAAGCCTCATCACCCACAAATACATGTGGCACAGGTTGGAGGTCTTCTGCTCCTGGTAAAGGTGCATCCTCTGGCAGGTCAAGGGTCCCCTGGTGGAGGGCCTTACCAAAGTCAGAGGCACAGAGGGACCCACCATCACTGCTTTTCCCATATGCCCCCACATCCACCATCCGGAAAAGGTACCTGGCATCAACTACTGCTAGGAGGACGATGGAGAAGCTCCCTTTGTAATTGTAATACATGGACCCTGTTGATGATGGGGCCTGTATTGCAACATGCTTCCCATCAATTGCTCCCAGGCAGTTGGGGAAGTTCCATAGCCTATGGAAGTCTTCAGCGATCTTCTTCCAGTGGTGTTGTTCAGGGAAAGGCATGTATTCCTGGACCATGCCAGACCATATTGCCTCACACACATCTTTTACAATTCTTGCCACTGTGCAGTAACCCACCCTGTAGCTGAAAGCTATTGATCGGAATGAGTCTCCTGTTGATAGATACCTGAAATAAAATAAAAAAGTTGCAATGGGTCATAAATTTCATGTGTGCGTGTGTATGTATATATATATATATATATATACACACACACACACACAC
>NW_015554074.1:1110404-1144510 GCF_001515605.1 Sinocyclocheilus anshuiensis
TCCCTGTCACTGACCCAAACCCAGGCCAACAGCACACAGCCTAGATCTCCTGACTCCCCTGATGTGCCACCACCCTGCACACCTGAAATACCTTTGCGTCGCACTCTGGCTCCAAAGAGAAAGTCTGAGCCAGATATCTCAGAATATCAGCGCTGTGTCCTGAAGGCAATTAATAATAAGCCAGACGATGACGAGCATTTTCTCTTAAGTTTATCTGGGGCTTTGAGACGCCTTCCTCCACGCCGTCGTTCAGAGGTTAAAATAAAATTCCAACAGATTTTACATGAGGCAGAATTTACCTCTGACAATTAGTAAAACACTCACATACGTACATACACACAAACAGACACACACACAGACACACAGGAATACTTATATACAGCTGTAATTGCTTCAATTTTTATATTTATTTTTATGACACTGTTTTATTTATGAATCTGTACATGGAAATTGATGATTAAAAAATATATTTTAAATTAATCTACTTTCCCAGTCATTTATTTTACTTTAAATTTTGGTCAGTGTTTTATTTTTGTTGCAATGTATAGCTTGCTGGTGAAAGCAAAAATGGAAATATGCTCATTTTCTAAGGTTTTGGGTGGCTCTTAAAAGAGCCTTTCTTGATACTACTGGTGGTGGTCCTGATGTTGATGTTACTGATGGTAGTGGTCCTGATATTCATGCTAAAGGTTGTCTTGATGGTAGTGGGAGTCATTACAAGGCATTAGAGGACAGAATGCTGCCATGCAACTTCACCTGCAGGAGAAGAGAAGTAGGTGGTGTACCTCTGTCTAATTTCTAGTGCTTCCCTAGAGGCGTTGTTGCTGCCTACTCGCTGGATGGGCTGCATAGCAAGCTGCTGCTCTAATGGCAGGGGGACACAACTTCCTTCCTCTTCACCAGCATCCTCAAAGCGAAGGAAATTGTGAAGGATGCAAGTGGCCTTCACCACTGCATCAGCACCTTTTGGGGAAAGGCGGTAATTGAACACATGCTTCTCCCTGTCAAGGTGTTTTCCTGGATAGGGTCGGAGAAGGTTCTTCTTCAGAGGAAAAGCCTCATCACCCACAAATACATGTGGCACAGGTTGGAGGTCTTCTGCTCCTGGTAAAGGTGCATCCTCTGGCAGGTCAAGGGTCCCCTGGTGGAGGGCCTTACCAAAGTCAGAGGCACAGAGGGTCCCACCATCACTGCTTTTCCCATATGCCCCCACATCCACCATCCGGAAAAGGTACCTGGCATCAACTACTGCTAGGAGGACGATGGAGAAGCTCCCTTTGTAATTGTAATACATGGACCCTGTTGATGATGGGGCCTGTATTGCAACATGCTTCCCATCAATTGCTCCCAGGCAGTTGGGGAAGTTCCATAGCCTATGGAAGTCTTCAGCGATCTTCTTCCAGTGGTGTTGTTCAGGGAAAGGCATGTATTCCTGGACCATGCCAGACCATATTGCCTCACACACATCTTTTACAATTCTTGCCACTGTGCAGTAACCCACCCTGTAGCTGAAAGCTATTGATCGGAATGAGTCTCCTGTTGATAGATACCTGAAATAAAATAAAAAAGTTACAGGAAGAGCTTATCACTGCATCTAAACCAACAACATGCCTGTTAGATCCTGTACCCACTAAATTACTGAAATTACTGATACCTGTAGCAGAAGAACCGCTTCTCAATATTATTAACTCGTCGTTGTCTTTAGGTCACATTTAAGTTTATCTGGGGCTTTGAGACGCCTTCCTCCACGCCGTTGTTCAGAGGTTAAAATAAAATTCCAACAGATTTTACATGAGGCAGAATTTACCTCTGACAATTAGTAAAACACTCGCATACGTACATACACACAGACAGACAGACAAACACAGAAATACTTATATACAGCTGTAATTGCTTCAATTTTTATATTTATTTTTATGACACTGTTTTATTTATGAATCTGTACATGGAAATTGATGATTAAAAAATATATTTTAAATTAATCTACTTTCCCAGTCATTTATTTTACTTTAAATTTTGGTCAGTGTTTTATTTTTGTTGCAATGTATAGCTTGCTGGTGAAAGCAAAAATGGAAATATGCTCATTTTCTAAGGTTTTGGGTGGCTCTTAAAAGAGCCTTTCTTGATACTACTGGTGGTGGTCCTGATGTTGATGTTACTGATGGTAGTGGTCCTGATATTCATGCTAAAGGTTGTCTTGATGGTAGTGGGAGTCATTACAAGGCATTAGATGACAGAATGCTGCCATGCAACTTCACCTGCAGGAGAAGAGAAGTAGGTGGTGTACCTCTGTCTAATTTCTAGTGCTTCCCTAGAGGCGTTGTTGCTGCCTACTCGCTGGATGGGCTGCATAGCAAGCTGCTGCTCTAATGGCAGGGGGGGGACAACTTCCTTCCTCTTCACCAGCATCCTCAAAGCGAAGGAAATTGTGAAGGATGCAAGTGGCCTTCACCACTGCATCAGCAACTTTTGGTGAAACACCAAGCACTCTGTGGTAGAGTCTCCATTGAGCAGCAAGGATCCCAAATGTGCACTCTACCATCCTCCTTGCACGGGAAAGACGGTAATTGAACACACGCTTCTCCCTGTCAAGGTGTTTTCCTGGATAGGGTCGGAGAAGGTTCTTCTTCAGAGGAAAAGCCTCATCACCCACAAATACATGTGGCACAGGTTGGAGGTCTTCTGCTCCTGGTAAAGGTGCATCCTCTGGCAGGTCAAGGGTCCCCTGGTGGAGGGCCTTACCAAAGTCAGAGGCACAGAGGGTCCCACCATCACTGCTTTTCCCATATGCCCCCACATCCACCATCCGGAAAAGGTACCTGGCATCAACTACTGCTAGGAGGACGATGGAGAAGCTCCCTTTGTAATTGTAATACATGGACCCTGTTGATGATGGGGCCTGTATTGCAACATGCTTCCCATCAATTGCTCCCAGGCAGTTGGGGAAGTTCCATAGCCTATGGAAGTCTTCAGCGATCCTCTTCCAGTGGTGTTGTTCAGGGAAAGGCATGTATTCCTGGACCATGCCAGACCATATTGCCTCACACACATCTTTTACAATTCTTGCCACTGTGCAGTAACCCACCCTGTAACTGAAAGCTATTGATCGGAATGAGTCTCCTGTTGATAGATACCTCAAATAAAATAAAAAAGTTGCAATGGGTCATACATTTTATGTGTGCGTGTATATATATATATACACATATACACACACACACACATGCTTTAATTATATTAAATGATTCATGTGTTCATATACGTAAAATATAGCTTTGAAATATAAAATACATTGTATTACTGAATCATAAAATACCTAGAAACTTAATAATTATGCTACACTCTACGAGACAAATATATTACTTTTACTTCACTGATAAAACACCTTGGCATTTTCAGATTAATGAGAAAAATATCAATGTAAGCATAATAACTCTTTCACCTATACACACAGGTTACCTCAGACAAATGGAGAGACGTTCTTCCGAGCTGATGGCTTCCCGGTAATTTGTGTCTCGCCTTGTAATAGAAGGTCCAATTTTCTGAAGCAACACTTCAAATTGTGCCCTGCTCATCCGAAAGTACTCCTTGAACCGGCTTCCGTCCAACTTCAGTTCTTCGACCAAACGATGATACTCACCGAGCTGTTTTCGCGCACCCAAAAATCTCATGAACCCACACAGACCGGCGGGTCCGTCCTTTCTTTCTACGTGGTTCAACCACCCCTCCATCCAAAGCAAGGACCAGAGCAAGTACTCTACATTGTGTCAACATTTTAGTCAGAAACAAATTATCTACCAAATCAGATACAAGTAACAGTTTAGCGGATATTCCGTATCATAGCAACCAAAGCGTCTCAACTGAAAAAACGCTGCGCCACAAAAAGCGCTCTCAAGCGCTCGCAGCTGGCTAATTAAAAACGCTTTGGTGGACACGGCCTTTAATGCGGCAGGCGCGATCGCTTTAGCGCCTCAGTTCAAGCGGCAAGTGAACCCGTTTAATCTTTCTCTTTACTACTATAGTACATAATGAACATGAATTAACATCAAAAGATAAGCTATTTTATCCGCTTGTTAAGTCTGACGTCACGCGTCACCGCTTCCGTGTCCAAACGCTCTATCTGATACCACGAGAAAACAACAACAGGTGCTAATATACACTCACAATGTGATATAATACTACCAAAAAAAATATAATCCTAACCTTTAACTCCATACCGAAATCCCAGATAGCCAGACAATGAAAATATAAATATAAAAAATATTTGTGTTTGGGACGCTGTGAGCATGGAGACTGTAGTGTACACTGTAAGTTTGATGTTATGTCAAGGAGACTGGTTTCACTCACAGTGTGGATGGATTGTTTTTTTGTCTATGGAAGAGAATTTTAAAATACATTAAATCTGATGCACGAAAATTGTTAAAATAAATATAAAACTAAAACTAAATACAAATCTAAAATAATAACAACAACAATAATAATGATCTACATCCGAAAACTTAGGCAGCTGACTTGCTGCCTCGCTGCCGTATGATGCAATGACTTTGCAAGCAGCGTTTCTGCACGAAGGCACTTCATGAAACTGATTTCAGACAGGCTTCTGAGGCAGCGTAACGGTTTAATGATCTACAACAAAATAGAATGAGTTTTGGTGATAACTAAATGAATATTTAATTACTATAAAACTGATTTCTTGCTAGAAATAAAATCAAAAGTGCAAAAAGTTAGTCAGAAATATACATTTACACACAAACTGACCACCAAACGCAACTTTGAGATGCCATCTTTATTTTTTAGCTCAACCGTCACGGAATGGAACGCACAGGATTGTGGGATATCAAAGGCAGTGAAGGATACATCTTTGCTGCCTTCAAAATTCGATCAGAAGAAGGTACCTACGGAGACAGGAGGTAAAGCAGAATTTGGATTCGGACGTGCCTTGATGCCTTCCTGCCTTGGAATGCATTTCAGAGTTTTCGGATGCAGCCAATGATGATGACAAACATAAAACTACTAAAACTAAAATGAAAATTGATATACAAATAAAGGCTAATTTAAAAATATTGATAAGTACTGTAATAGTAATTAAATAATACAAAAGTAACACTGACTAGTACTTCAAAAACACAGATTGAGGAGAAGATACAGCATGACAGACATTTTATCTTGTAATTTAACTTTTTGTTTTTATGATATAAAAATTAGAGATGCACTGATTGCAATTTCCTTGGCCAATTCCGATTTCTGATTTTATTGTAAGTGTGACCTGCCGATACCGATTTTTGGCGATTCTGATTTTCTTTCTAAAAGAGGTGCCATAAATGCATTTATACGGCAAACTTTTGAATGCATAAAGAATTTTATAAGATTAATGTTTTAAATATTTTTAAACATACAAATAAGAAATGTTGGGAAAGATGCAATGATAGTTTTAAATATGAAACCAAACCAGTAGAGATTCATTCAATTTAAGAGCGAATCTGCTGCGTGGTTAGGAGGTTAGATAGCGTTACGTACATGAACCAGCGGGACATAAGCTAAAATACACTTGCTGCACGTCGCATAAAACGTTAAAAAATGTCAATATGTGGGAGTAAGATAAGAGCAGACATATAGATAAATCTGACGACGCAAGAGAGAGCTCAATTTGGTCCGGTTTTCAGAGCGCAGACACTGAAGCATACACACGGAAAGTATTGTCCGAGTCACTGATGTTAAGCAAAAGAAACAGAAAATCACTCACTGCTCTTGACTGAAACACTTTATTAGCCCTAAAGATTAATCTAAATTTATTTATAGAAATAAATGTCTGCTTGAAAGAATGAAGAATATGGTAAACAAGTTGCTATAAAGAATGCATAATTAGCCTGTATAACCATTGGTATTTCATTAAAACGAAGACCATGTTCTTGTTCTTTATGAGAAGTGGTTTTCAAATCGCGGTATACCTTGAAACTGTTAATCGGCCCATACCTAGTTCAAACGGATGATTCATTCAGAAATGAGGCAAGTGACTACTGTCTTTATGAATGGGTTACTGAATCACTGACTCACTTGATTCGTTCAAAAACGTGGATTCATTCAGCAACGAAACACCGCTGTGTTGCTCGGAGACACAAAACAGTTCTTCTATGGCTTTGATTGGAACTATTTTCATCAGCGAAATTGAGCAAAAACAGCCAATAGTGTGTCTAAACTGTAAGTCACTTAATTTTAACTTGTTTATTGAACTACTATTGTATAAAATCACATTGCAATCGTGTTGAAACATTTTGTTCATGCAATGTTGCATACCTAAATCATATATTATAACATTGTTTTGTTTTTTTTACTATCACAGTATGTATATATGTATCTATGTATATAGTGCTGTTGCGCTCATTTGTTTTGTTTTCTGCAAGAGTCTCTCTCACACACTCACTCAGGCTGCACAAGACTCATCTGGCATGACACAAATACATTATCAATCCCGGCTCAGAACCGGAAGACTGACCGGCCGGTCACCGGTCCGGGCCGATCATGCGGAAAACCGGCTAAATCCGGTCCCTGGCCAGTCGATAGGTGCATCTCTAATAAAAATACTACTAAGGCTGTAGTGTCAGACGTCTACCTCACATTATCACTAGTGTCCTGCACTACATGAGAGAACGACGAGAAGGGTGATGTTTATAGGAGGCATTAAGGCAGTAATTAATGCTTAGCAGACACATCCTTAAGCACCACAGGTTAGTTTCAAAGGGAAGTTCATTATCTGCTGCGTTGCTAAGTAACAAACACAGCTGATTCCCTGCTCCTCTTATTTCCTGTGACTCTATCTGGAGGATTAATAATAGCTGAAGATCAAAGTCAAATAATATGTTTTAATTCCATTGGACAGAGTGGATGGGATCTCTTTCCTCTTTTACATCTACCGGTTTCACGACATTGGCAAGCAACTCAGCGTACTTTAACAGCAACAGTGAGAAACGGTTAATCACTGTATTTATGTAAACAAGCGAGTTAAAGACGTGTGTGTGCCAAAGCGCAGTAGTCTAGTAAGCACAGGCTGTCAGTTGATCTGAGAGTGGTTGTTACTGGCTCACAGCCATCACTGACTGTCTCGCGTTGCAGTCAGTATGAATGGACACCACTTGGATAAAGTCGTGACGGACGCCGAGACTGACACACAGACAGAAATATTTCTCATTCAAAAAGCTGTATATTATCACAGCTTTCTTGCAGGGTCACAAATGAACAAGGTCTCAATACAAAAATACCACTGGAAATGACTAAAATGTATCAGATATTCAAAATGTGAGGGCAAACAAATGACAAATTTTTCTATGTAATCAAATATTAAATATCTAATTATGGGTTTAATGCCAAAGACAACATAACATAGTGACCTTCAGCAGTCACAGAAATTGGTATTTGCTTTCTCGGGGTTGATTGTTGTTAAACATACACCAACTGTTCAAAAGGCGTCTGTAAGATTTTTTTTCTCTTATGCTCAACAAAGCTGCATTGATCAAAAATACAAATATTATTACAATTAAAGGGGTCATATGATGCGATTTAAATTTTTCCTTTTTCTTTGGAGTGTTACAAGCTCTTGGTGCATAAAGAAGATCTGTAAAGTTGCAAAGACTAAAGTCTCAAATCCAAAGAGATATTCTTTATAAAAGTTAAGAGTCAGCCACACCTACCTAAAACGGCTCGTTCTAACACGCCCCCACATACCTACGTCGCTCTGTGGGAAGATTTGCATAACGCCGCCCAAATGTTCACGCAAAGAAAGAAGGCGTAACTTTTATTCTCGCTGTAGTATTGTTGCCGCTGCCGCCATGTCCTGAAGACGCTGTGTGCTTCGTTGTGAAAGCGAAACTACTTTGTTTGGTCTTCCAAAAGAGGACGATATCCGCTTCGTCATGCCTAGAGCTGATCTGTGCTGGTCGCTGAGGGAATACATCAACTTAGTGCTGTGGATCACCGGATCGGCTTTCACCGTGGACGAAGCCCGGGGTCGTCACATGTGCTTGCCGCTCCTTCGTCGGATCCGCCAGCCGCGCCGTTCTCGACCCCGCCGCCTCTACTCTCTCTCACCCGGCCTCAGCTCACTCTAGCCCGGCCTCAGCTCACGCTAAGCCGGGGCTTCCGCTAGGCCGCTGTGTTTTTGTTGTGAAAGCGACACTACTTGGTTTGGTCTTCCAAAAGAGGACACGACTACAAATCAGTACCATTAGATTGTAAAATTTTTTCAGTAATCGGTATGTCTAATCTTTTCTGTACCCTTGCACCCTGACAGCCAGACATGGTTAGCTTTCACAGTTGACTATGAACAATACCAGTGGACACGTTTGCCACAGGGATTTCAGAATTCTCCTACCTTATACCATCAGGCTGTCAGACGTGATTTGTGTGACCCAGAATGTCCAGTCAAACAGTCCACTATGATTCAATATGTCGATGATATTTTGATCGCCTCTACAGACCACGAGGTACATCAAACTGAATTGGCAGCATTGTTGGACTATTTGCAGAAAAGAGGACACAAATGCAGCTTTCACAAAGCTCAAATTGCTAAAAACCAAGTCACATTTCTGGGTCAAACAATTGGTGCAGGAAATAGATCTATTACACAGGATGTGAAGATTCTGTTTTGTATGAAACCCCGCCCATAGAGGTACAATTAGGCCCGAAAACTCTGACTACAAAATTGCTATGTGCTCCATTAAATACAGGTGCAATTCTAGGCATGGATCTACTGAGACAAGTACATCTAACTTTAGACATGTCCTCAGAATCTGCTAGCATAAAAATTTCCTCAGCACAAGTTTCTACCAATAATGCAACCACTCCTGAGTATGCTTTCTTACAAAATCATCCAATTTGGGCTAAAGACAAGGATGATTGCGGGTTTTTGACAGGCGTAGAACCAGTCAAATTGACAGGAACTCCACCTCCTGTTACCAAACAATATCCGATCAATAAGGAAGCTATACAGGGAATCAAACCTATTGTAGAAAAATTGCTGAAGCAAGGAGTGCTAGTTAAAACCAACAGTCCCTGTAACTCACCCATATGGCCCATCAAGAAATCCAATGGGACATGGAGACTCACCATAGACTACAGAGTAGCCAATAAACATATTGATAAAATCACCCCCCTAGTAGCAGATCCATCTACAATTTGTAATGGCTTACCATTAGATTGTAAAATTTTTTCAGTAATCGGTATGTCTAATCTTTTCTGTACCCTTGCACCCTGACAGCCAGACATGGTTAGCTTTCACAGTTGACTATGAACAATACCAGTGGACACGTTTGCCACAGGGATTTCAGAATTCTCCTACCTTATACCATCAGGCTGTCAGACGTGATTTGTGTGACCCAGAATGTCCAGTCAAACAGTCCACTATGATTCAATATGTCGATGATATTTTGATCGCCTCTACAGACCACGAGGTACATCAAACTGAATTGGCAGCATTGTTGGACTATTTGCAGAAAGAGGACACAAATGCAGCTTTCACAAAGCTCAAATTGCTAAAAACCAAGTCACATTTCTGGGTCAAACAATTGGTTCAGGAAATAGATCTATTACACAGGATTAGGAATTGCACAATCTGATAGGCCCTTTGTGCTTTATGTACATGAACACTTAGGCTTTATGACTGCATGTCTACTATTTGAATATATTCTAAAATGTCATTTATTCCTGTGATGGCAAAGCTGAATTTTCAGCAAACCATTACTCCAGTCTTCAGCATCTCATGATCCTTCAGAAATCATTATATGATTATGATATCATTATAACGTGCTGATCTGGTGTAAAGAAACATTTCTTATTATAATTAATATTGAAAACCGTTGTGCTGCTTAATATTTGTGAAAACCGTGATACATTCTCTACATTCTTTTTGATCTTACTGACCCCATACATTTGAATAGTATTGTATATTTAACATGTGTTTGTTGCTGTATGATATAAACTGATCGTGTTTGTTGCTGTATAATATAAACTGATCAACCAATCATTTAAAAAATTTGGGTAAAGTATAGACTTTATTGTGTTATGACATCTTGTGCACTGATCACAGGTAGTTTTGAATATAGTATCGATTTAATTTTATACACAAGTCATAATTGTTTCAGAGTAAGAATTTCATTTAAGTTCTGAAGTATGTGACAATAAAGGGACGCCCTTTGTTTTATACAGTTAGGAAAAATGCCCTCACAAGAAATAAAACAAATAATATTGGAATTTAATTGGAAAACAAATAAATTCTGACACTGATTTTTAGCACTATCATCTATAATAGACAACAAAATGCTGTGGTAAAAAAGGAGATATAAGAGGCAGCAGTGAGAAACCAGTGAAATGGGACAATAACAGTGAAAAAATAATAGTGGAAAAAGTGAAATATTGTTGCACACATAAGCTTAAAATATGACATTAGGCTCCATGTATCTAAATTACTTTAAAAAGCAATTTTACCCATGTCTAGACAGTATTATAAGACCCACTGAGGAAGATCCTCTCACATTCAAATACACCCAGTCACCTCACACATTACAGATACTGCAAATCAGTGACTGCAGTAGATCTGACTCTAGTTCAAAGGGCACTGAGCACTACAAAATTGGATTTTACATGCCTTGCGTGTTATCTGTCCTCCAAACACTGACCTCCTCAATACCTTTACCAAGGCTTATCAATCTCCACCAAGAGTTTCAGCTACAACGGAGTTGTCTGTAATTCTCTTCTATCACTATCCCTTGTCAGTTAAACTTTTTTTCTGCTCACTACACTTCATTATCGGTCTTCCTTTTCCTCTTTAAGTTATTTAATAACAAACCTCCCATTGTCACTAACACCTGTTCTTTGAGTATTAATGACGCACAGTTCCACAAACACACACACGCCCTTGTGATATTTCTGGATTAGGTACTGCTGAATGTAGCCTCACCAAAATAAACTAAAGCAGTCTGGCATTAAGTGATCAGTCATTCTTGCATTTAACACAGCTGAAAAAACCGCAATAAAACAGTCTCCTAGAATTTATTCAGTCAGCAGTTCACATCTTCTCAGGCAACCCAGGATCTCCAGACCTGAAGGTGACGAAAGTGGTCTGTAATGTGATATTCCCCTCGCTCTCTACATATCTTTATGAGAGCCCAAGAGGCCTTTGCATAAAGCACCTAGACAGGAACAGAGAAACACAGACTCCAAACAGATCCCAACCCCATTTCACATCTCCAATACACACTTCCACAGACCAAATCCATGTCTAAAACGGCTCCCTACAGTACAGCAACACTATTAAGTGCTGTAACTATATCTTAAAATAATCTAAACTAATGAAAATAAATATTCCATTCGAATGAAGATAAATGATTTAAAGCAAAATGCTGAATCACTGTTACGCATTCCCGTCAGTAGGACCATTAGTGGTGGAAATTTTGATTCTTTAAAGAGATTCGTTCATTTTCAGTTCGTTCACCAAAATGATTCGTTCAGATTCGTTCAGTGACCATTTCTTCATATTA
Organism: Sinocyclocheilus anshuiensis; assembly: GCF_001515605.1. Lineage (NCBI taxonomy): Eukaryota > Metazoa > Chordata > Actinopteri > Cypriniformes > Cyprinidae > Sinocyclocheilus > Sinocyclocheilus anshuiensis. The sequence goes on from NW_015554074.1 coordinate 1,121,930, forward strand.
CATAAATACGCCAGCAGGTGGCGAAAAAGAGTGTCTTATCTGTTATGTCTTAAATCAACGAACGTATTCACTTATTACAAAAAACTGATTTGGCTTTATTAAAATGTGTGCATAATCTACTCATTAAATAAATAAAGTCTAAATAAATTGTTCAGATGACCAAAGCACAAGGTTTTCTTATTGCCTATTTAACATTTTAATTGTTTGGTCAGACATTTAAACATTCATAAATCGGGGATTAAATGTTGTTATGTTCTGTATGCTAAATATGAATATATAAACAAGTTTATTTGCACAGTACCTATACCTGTGCTTTGCATCCGCTTTCTGCTGATTGCTGATCGAGATTGACATGCTTAAAGGGGTCATATGATGCTGCTAAAAAGAACATTATTTTGTGTATTTGGTGTAATGAAATGTGTTTATGCGGTTTAAAGTTAAAAAAACACATTATTTTCCACACCAAAAAGATTCGTTCAAAAATAACGATTCGTTCACGAACGTAACAACACTAAGGACCATGCATGAAGGGCTAACAAGATAAACGCGATTAATCTGTCACGCATTACCTGTTCGAAAGAGATTTATTTGCATTTTTTTAAGTTTACACTTGTGAACTTGCATGTTGGGTGATCAGAAGCATGCGCATAAGATTTAGTCATCCATAAATCTCTCTGTTTTCTATTCATTTCTATCCAAAGAGAACTAATAATGTGCCATTCCAGATATAATAGCGTGTATATGGATGATGTAAACAAGGGTGCATATAAAACCTTGAATGACTGTCACTGCTGTTAACAGTGTTCAGCTCTATAAAACGTCACTGGTAGTGTTCGGCACGTGGATAGATTTAGTACGGGGTTTAAAGTGGACATTTATCTAGATTTTAAACCGATTTGATGTAAACAAGAGCCGCTGACACTGAATTTGACTCGCGCCTTTGCTCGCAGCTCAACCTGAGCTAACCGTCAGAAAGTTACAACGAGTGAATACAGGCTCTCTGCCCAGCGGGAAGTTGGTGTTTTAAGGCGAACATGCCGTAAAATCACCCTTTGGACTATTTCTTTGGCCTTATCCTATGAATTATACACGTGGGTTCAGTATTTATTACGGACAGTAATAGCGACATGCTACGTCGCTAGCAAGATGGCATCCGCAGCTCCGCCACAAACACACTCTCACCTCTTCCACTCGCGTGTCAATAATCCTCTCCACTTCATATACATCTTCTTCATCCTGTTCGCTGTCTCCAGGCTCCACTCTCTCGGCTCCGGAAGCCATTTATGATTTAACTAAGCAAAATATTGACGCTATGTGTTGTATAGATGCGTGCTAACAGCATGAAGGCCGCACGGCAGCCGAACTATTCTTCTTCTTCTTCTTTTTGTTCAATGGCCGTTCACTCCTTAGGAGTATTACCGCCACCTACTGTATAAGTATCTCCCCACGCCAACGACGCCATTCAACCCGGGTCTACCTCAAATCAGTTCTGCACACTGCCCAGCCGAACTATTGCACATACACACGGATGATACGGTCGGTGACAGTACTCGGTGTTGCCAGATCGCGCAAGAAAGACGCGCAATATGGCCTGGAAAAAAGCACCCCAAGGTCGCGTGTTGTAAGCGGACGTGGCAACATGGGGAGTACTACAACAGGAGGAGGATCCCTGTGTGTTCGTGTTGTGTGCGTAGACTAAAAAACGAAGGTTGTGTGTAAACGGTGACAGATGATATGACTGAGGTTATCTTATCCCACTGCTAAATATATCACAGGCGACAAAAAGACAACTAGAAAAATGAGGTGAAGTGACTTTCGCTAAAGTAGATCTTTTGACTTTTCAAGATGTTAAACATTTAAAATAAATATTTCATTTACATTATAAATTAAATCAAATATTTATTTTTAAAAAGCCTAATAACTTAAAATAATGTATTTGTTTATAAATAAAATAGCATTTTCGGTATCACTTTTTAGTACGGGTGAACAGTAGCCTACTTTTACAAATTCAACACGTTTGACTTTCATTGTTAAAATTTGTATAGGTTAATAATTAGTTTATGCATTATGAGCTAATTCATCTTATTCATTAAAAGATGCACATGGATCCACAGCACTTAAATACATGTTTATGCATAGATGAAATTGGCTTTTTTAAAATTTTTATTATTTTCTAAGTAGGCCTACTTATTTACAGCTAATTTTGAATTTATTGTTTATTTAATTTTATATGTAATGCTCATAATTTTTCAGATTTCGAATTTCAATGTCATTTATTTAGGGCTGCAACTAATGGTAGTCAATTACCATTTACCTCAAATAATTAGATACCCCCCCCCCACACACACACACACTTTTCTGTATTTTATATTTTACATACAGTAAACATTCTACTATGCAAGGACATTCCTGCTTTTATTTCCTTAGGTTTTTATAAAATGGTATCCATAAAATCTCAGAGACTAGAATGTGTTAAGTCTATTTTCATTTGTAGGTTATTGCTGGTTTGCATGTTGTTTCAAAATATAATCTTGTTTTTCATTAGAGATCTTCTGCCAAGGTCTGAAAAGTCACTAATGGATTGCTGTGCTTCATCATCATCATCATCATCATCAATTAATTATATGAACAACACCACTACCATCTCCTGTAAAAACACTTTAATTTACAAAAGTCCTGATTATTTTTTTCTTACAGTTTAAACTTTACAACAGCTTCACAATGCCATAAGAAGTCTTGCATAGACTGACATGACTTTATGCTGGCTATTGAAAAACAGCACCAAAACATCTACATGACACATAATGTAAAAAATCTCAGACTTATTGCACAAAGAAGGACAAACATGAATCACATCCACAGATCTTAAAGAGACTTTGTGCATGCACGGTTTTTGACATAAGAAGTTAAAAAAGGCTCATGTAAAAAAAAAAAAAAGATTTTGATGAAAGTTAGATAATGCAACATCCCGTCATAAAAACATCACTTTAATCCGGTAAAGAGGTTTGCAACGGCAATTTAATTCATACAGAAAATAAAACCTTTTTTAAATTAATTTCTAAAAATGTGGCACATTTTGGAAGAGCAGCATTTGCTGAATTAGCTGACAATGGTTCCTTAGCTTTCAGTAAGCATTTTTTAAGACGTGCTACGAATTAAATGACATAACCTGTTTAACTGCATTAACGAAAACATGATTATTTCTGACACAGTGTCCTAAGATATTTTTGACATTTAATGCTCAGTAACATGAAGTATGTCTGCTCCTTAATACCATATGATGACATGATGCCACGTGACTTGTCATGAAACTATGGCAGACAATTTTCTTCATTACTGTCCGGGCTCAAAAACAGTCTTGACCCAAAACCCAGACTCCTTGGTCACAGAGTGTAGGTAACTGTAAAATGCTTTGCTAATTCAGAACATTGTTTCCTCAAGGGATTTGTGAAGTTTGAGAATGTTTGTACAAGGTATTATGATAGATTAGCACTGATCCGGATCCACTGCAGCCCTTGCCTGGTGTACTGGACGATATGGACCATGCTGCTATGTAGAGTCAAGTGCCCAGTCAGTGTGTTCAGATAGTTGAAAAATTCTGGTGTGGGAGTGAGAGAGAATAAATAAATTGCCATTAGTTGAATTATCAGTGAATTGTCATTTATCATCAATAAATAAATAAATACACACTGTGAGAAAGAGTATTTTTGTGAAAACCAAAAAATTGAATAAATAACAGTAAATATTAAAATAAAATTTAACGTTTAAAAACAGAGAATAAAATAAGAAAATACATGAAAAAATTGCAAACACATTTTCCCCCTAAATTATTAAAATGGCTCCTATGAGATAGAACTGAATCAAAACTCACCTTTATTTTCTTTGGCCAGGGTATCAGCCACCTCCCAGTACTCATAACTGTACAGGACACTGTTGGTAATGTTGAGGTGATTTGCTGCCATCTGGTGGATGCGATGGGGAATGCTGATGACACTGCTCTGTGAGCTGCCTGTGTGAGATCCCATTATATTGACAGAGCAAATAGAGGCAGGAGCTACAGTTCCCCTGTAAAAGCACAAACTCATATGTACTGACACCCAAACACAACATAAAGGTCTCACAGTGGCTGTGTAAGGCCTAACTACGATTAACTCTTACTTTCCAGCATTGTTCCAAGGAGGGGGTTTGTGAGGTCCTTTTGGAGAGCTCTAGTCAAAGTAAAAACAGTTACAAGAATGAGTAAATCACTGAACAAACTATATTGGCAGGTATTTTTTAAATATTGATGTATAATAATAATTGATAACTGCCTACCTTGAAGTAGTCCAGCAGGACTTTGGAGTATTTTAGAGCGTTGTCCTTTTTAAGTCTGAACATTTGCCAGTAAAGAAGAGCAAGACAGCGGAAACTGAAACCCAGAAACAAAATTTGTGTTTTGTCAACAGACTTTGACTTAATCAAGAAAATCAAAACGATAATACAGACAGTTGAAGATCTTTGCAGTGTTGTATTTACCATAGTACAGCTAGCTGTTTGTCTTCCTGGCTGGCTCCGGGGCCAGCGTGACTCTTAAGTCTCATAGCGTATCTATCCAACACATAGAACATGTCAAATCAATACAGAACGTCTGACAAACATAGGGCCTTTTCTGGCCATTTCTGTTTTGGCATCTATCAATATTAGTCATTGTGAAAACATCAAATCTATTGGCATTGCATTTGCATGTTTTGTGGCCTGTTGTTGATCCTGTCACAGCACTTAATCAAAGCCCACATCTGCTGTAGGTAAAATACTGTCAGTATGAAGCCTGTCACAAGGAGCTACCCAGTCATGTAATATCTGGCCTATGCAAAATGCTGAAAAAAGCAGAGAGAACAACAGAGAGGGTGATCGAGAAAATGAAACTCTTAAACACCTTATGAGCTCCACAGTTTCAGCATACATGGTGTAGGGGGACTTGGACTCCAGCGGTCCCTCTTCCATGGCTTTACCGCACTCCATGAAGGACAAAGCAGCATCCACATAATTCACAGCTTTTCCTAGCTTATCCACCTGCAAACAGGGATAGAGAGACAAAAGCGTAAAAGAAAGCAGTTGATGAATTAGTTACAAAGGATATAGACCAGAAAGTTTCATCCTTGTTTTGGTCTGTGACTATAATCCTTGGGATTCGACTCTCTGTCATATAGCAATTGAAAAAGCACCTTTTTTAAACAAAAGTTAATTTTACAGCATAAAAAAGATTAATCTCAGGCATCTCCACACTCTCAGAAAAAAAAATGACAAAAGCTGCCACTTTTTAAAAAAAAGGCACACATTTGTACCTAAATTGTAAATGTTTGTACCTTTTGAAAAAGGTACTGCCCCAGTGACAGCGTTTGTACCTTTTTTTCCTGAGAGTGCATGTGGGGTCGTGACTCCAAGGTTGTAAACCTCTGACCTCTGTAATAGTCTTGTCTAGTAGTAATATTCAATAATGTGTATGTTCACAATGCTGTCTTACCATAGCGTCTGCTCGATGTTTCAACCTCTTGGCCTCATGCATGTAGTACTCAGCATGATGAGAGCTAACATGAAGGGAAGTAAGGAGAGATTAGGTGAGAAATATGGGAAGGTATTTGACATTAAATGCCGCAGCATTGTTAAATGAAACAGAGGCATTAACAGACAATAACTCACACATCACTAATAGGTACAGTTCCTCTGTAGTGAAGCGGAAGGTTTGAGGGAGGAACCAGCGATCCAGAGAGTGACTGGAGGTGTCCTGACACCCCAACACACTCCACCTCTACCTTGGGCTGCATCTTCTGAACCTGTTGAGACAATGGTCCCATTTCATTAATATACAGTATATTACATTAGAACAATTGTTACATTCCTTGTAGTCCAGTAGAGAATCCTCTTCCAATACCGGCCATATAAGGTTCTTGATTTGCTATATGGCTCTTTGAAGACAAGACACAGAAAGAAAGAAAGAAAGAAAGAAAGAAAGAAAAGCATAATTTTAAGAACCTGTGTTTTCTGTGCTGTTGAATCTTTGTCTTTTTCTGGAGGTGTGTGGTACTTCTCTGCATGCTGAGCTTTTACTGAGGGTTTTGAGAGCTCCAGTATGCTGGATGGAGGAGACAATGGGGATACAGGCCTCTTGGAATAAAAGTAATCATCCTGACATCTGCATACACAGCAATAAAAAGGACATCATCCAGTGAGCTTGAGCCAGACAGTAAACTTTACGCCATCATGTCCCAGTGGACAAGAAGAACAACAATGAATTGACCTTTTTCATGTTTGCATTTTGTCACAGGGGCTTCCCATGATATCTTTCAATGTACTAAAGCAACACTGTAGAACAACAATACGTTTACAGTGGTAATTACTTGTGGACATCCCCTTATCATATGAACTTGCAATAGCATATATATTCTGAATTTCTGAATCAACAAAATAACACTGAAAAAAAAAAAATACTTTCACAGCAATATAACAGCTTATTTAATATTACCTAAACTGTCTCTGCAAAGAGAAAGCACTGATGCATAAAAGAAGAAAAGTTCCTCATTACAAACAAATTAAGTGATTAGGTCTAAATATACCCATTTTGCTTGTTGAGGGTTTCCTCAGTCTCATTGTGGACTGACACCGGTAGTTTATCTGCACTAGAGTGATTTCTCTTATTCTCTCTTTGAGCATCTCCATTTTCAGCCTGATAAAGTAAAACACAAAAAACGTATGCAAAAACACATCTAATATTCAAAAGAACGTTAAAGAATTGCAGATTTGTATGCATTAATTAAATATAAAGATGCTTTTTTCTTCCTCACTTTTCTTTTACTTCTGCCATCTCCAGGCAGTTGGTCCAAGTGGTGCAAGTGTTTCATCGATGTCTTTTCTTTTGCCTTTCCCGTTGACAAAGCTGAAGACGAGGACTGTCTCTCGGTAATCTCATCTGCACTGGGGACTCTACCCAGAAGCGAGAGGTCTATCCTCACAACAAGTTTTCTCAGGCCTCGATGTGCAACAGTGGGGGACTTTTCAGTTCGGCCAAAAGGCACCAATGTGTAGAGTCTGTGTCTGCCCCGACCTTGTGTCTCAGGTGTGCTTAAGCTCGACTCATGGGGGTGAGCACCAGTGCCAGAACCCTGTTTGTCAAGACTCCTTTTTGACACAGTTTTTTGGTTTGATGTTGAATCTGCAGGGACTTTGGCAACATTCCGGGGTGAACTAGACTCAGAGTCTGAATCAGAGGAAGATGATGAGGATGAAGAGGATGATGAGGAGGATGAGGACGAGGAAGATGATGGGCGAGTGGGTTTGATGACAGGAGTAGGCAAAGGTGGAGAAAGTGGAGGAGAAGGGCTAGTGTCAGTCACACGAGGACCTGAGGAAATGTCCTCATTGCTCCACCTTCTCTTCTTCCTCCTCTGCTCCTCAAGGTTGTGTCCATTGTATTCCTTTTGAGCTTGATGCTGGCTGTTGGTGTGAGGTCTTTGCTTGGGCTGCACTGCCTTCCATTCAACTTCCTGCTCCCTCCTCCTCCTCCGTTTCCTCTCTCTTTCCCCTTCCTCTTTTCTCCTGTCTTCCTTGTCTTCCTCTTCCTCAGAACTCCGAACCCAGCGACGCCTTATCACTTGCTCCTCCGCCAGTCTTCTTTGTCTCTGCTCCTTGCCGGTCTGCACCAGGGTTGCTCCCTGTGCATTACCTCGGCTGTCCACCTCTCGCTCTCTCTCTCTGGGCTTTGGGTCTTTTTGGGAATGCCCGGTTCTGGGCACTGGGGCGTCCCCTAGTTTGACCTTGGGCTTTGGGCTGGAACTCTTTTGGGAAGTCTGTTTAGAGCTGGACTGCTTTGTATCTGGGAAAGATTTAGTCTTCGAGCTGTGACTAGATCGACTGTTGACTTCTCTTCGGGACGAGTCCCTGGACTTTGACGAGGGACCACGGTCGGACCTCTTTAGAGTATTAAAATGAGATGAATGGCCTGATTTGGAGTGTGAACTGTGGATTGACACTCCTGTAGTTTCATTGCTTCTGTGATTATGTTCAATACTATGGTCAGTTGTAGATGAGTGACTGACTTGTGGTTTTGGGCTAATGCTTGGTCTTTTCTTTGACAAATGCTTTGAAATGGGGTTCGAAGGTGAGTTAAACCTTTGCTTGCTTGTGGATTCAGAGTTTATGGCTTCAAGCTTGTGTGTGAGATCTTTGTGTGACTTTTCTGTTGAGCTGTGCTCGGAATGATGGGGTTGTTGGGGAGGACCAGGTCTGGAGTCTTTGGATCGAGAGTCTCTGGATCTAGAGTCTTTGGGTCTAAACTCCTTTCTCTGGTCGGCACTGTGGTCCAGAGGCACCCATGGCCTTACTTTGGGACGATGTGCTGGATTAGAGGCAACTGTTGGCCGTGCAATATGCCTGGGACTGTCTTGTTGAGGTGGCTGGACCTGAGGATGTGTACCTTGGCTAGGTACTCTGGTGAATGAGACACTTGGACTGGGGCTTCTGGGAGGGTGTAAAGGGCTGGGACTTCGACTCCCTTGGAAGCTGTCTCCTGGACTTGGACACACACTTGGCACTGGGCTCGGCACAAGGCTAATTCCTGGACTGGGGCATGGACTGTATTCTGGGCTGGGACGAGGACTGTTTCTGGGGCTGTAGTCAAATTTTGGACTTGGGACTGGACTTTCACATGGACTGTAATCCCGTCTGGATTCAGAATCTCTGCTCCAGTATCTTCCAGGTGATGGTCCTCGGCCACAGTCAGATTTCGCAGTCCGTCGCTGTCCTCCACCTGGGTCGTGGTCAGATGACTGAGGATTTTTAGGGACTTTCTCAAGCCACCTGTCCAGCTGCCACTGTGTGGATGGTGGACTCTCCGTCTGAACAGAGAAAGGACATGAGTTCAAGACAGAGAATGTAACAATGGTAAAACTGGTAAAATAATATAACTCTAAATATGAATTTGATAAATTAACGTAACAATATAAATCCAGAGTGATCTGTATTACAAAACATACGTGACAAGATTATGATTATCAGTGAATCTGCTCTTGACTATAAACTCTTGACCACTGAGGATGACAACAGTATAACCGTAAATACATTCCAGAACCTCTTTAACAAAGAAGTGTGTAGCTGACAGTTTAACAAAGTGAACATCACATTTAAAATCGTAGAGGTGATGCACAGTCATGGCATTTATAGGCTAATCGTAGGAATATTAGATAGAACTTCTACCTATTAAACATCTCAATCCTTTAACCTACTGATGTAAAGTAACCACTGTATGTGAGCAGAAGATTGCATAAACCAATATCTGACTCCATGACAATGTATTTATTCAACAATGTGATACTAAGAAAGTATGGTGGGAAAAATGACTGAAAAATGGCAATGAGAAATTATTAGAATAAATGAATAGGAAATATGAGTATTTATGTAAACAGGCCAGTGTGTCAGTGGGAGAGAGAGGAAAAGAAAAAATGGAGGTGAGAGGGTAACCGAGAGAGAGAGAGAGGCCAGAAAACTGTGGAGATTCCTTAAACCCTAACAAACACTTTCTTTCAATTTCACACTGCTTTCACCATTACAATGCCTCTTCAGTTCACTTACTCCAAACTATTACAAACCAGAAATAAATAAGCGGCATTGAAAATAAATACTGTATGACAACATAATCACACTTTATAGAGTAATAAAATAAGCCCTACTCACCTTTGACTTTACAAAACATTTTAATCAATGCCACAAAATCAAAGCAAATACTCACTTGATAGCACACTTGAGCTGCAGGGCAGACTGAGCTTTCCTCGCTCGCCTCCAGTAGCTAACCAGAGCTAATTTAAACTTTTACTCCTCCACTCAAACATTCCCCTCTCTCTCTTTCCAGCAAAGACACTGCATCTCTTGTGCCCTTTTCCCACTGCCCCTCCCCACAAACCCCCCTCTACCTGGAACCGTGTGGCGTTTCCAAGCCGTCCTCCTCAAAGACACTACATGACTACACGTAGATGAAAAACACATGGTGTTCCCTCCTCCCTTCTCCACAGGTTCCAAATAGATGGCATGTTCAGTAATAGAGCCAGCTGTGTCACACAGACACCTTCATTCATATGGTGGTGTAGCCCTATGCTATGCTACTAGAGCTTTTAATCCGTCCTTCTCTTGAAAAATTAAGACTTGCTAGAGCATAAAATCTTTCAAATGTAGCTGTTGTCAGCTCAGGATTCTTTGATGACAGAATGTTATGTTATCATTTACTCACCCTCACATTGTCCCAAACCTGTATGACTTTCTTTCTTCTGTGGAACACAAAAGAAGATATTTTGAAAGATGTCTGTTTTCTTTGTCCATACATTGAAAGTTAGTGAGGTCTAACGTTGTTTTGTAAAATCATACTGATTTGGAACTACATGAGGGCGAGTAAATTATGAAATAATTTTCATTGTTTTGGGTAAACAATCCCTTTAGGTTCTGCTTTTTGTGACGAAATCAATGTTGACATGTACTACTTCCTATCTAGTTAGTCATCTGGGGTACCACATGTTGACATGACACCCAGATTCTAAAGTCTCAGCGGCCTCCATATTCCTCTCTCCAACCCCCACCACCCCTTTTTACCTCATCCGCTAAAAACAACCACTGGGAAACAAGAGAGTGAGGCAATGAGATTGCATGGCAAAAAATGCTACAGCATACCTCTGTGCTGCAGTTTAGGGTCCGCTGCTGGGTCGGTGTCCTGCACCGGTTGTGTGTCCCTGGGCTCGGGCTGTGTGATCGCTGGCTGTGATCGCTTTCCCACTCACTGGAGGGGTCTGATCCTGAAGACCCTGAGCTAGAATGTCTCACTCTTCCGACATGTGTGTGTGTGTGGTGCTGCTGCTGGCCTGACAAGCTGTCAGTCAATACATGCAAACAATGGAGAGGGATTGAGAAGTGCACAGGCACTTCTTAGGCCACACACTCAGATGCATTTACATTTACAACAATCTCGACTATCAAGTTCAAAGAAATTCCTAAATACTATACCAGACTAAACACTACGAGTGGTGTGTGTGTGTGTGTGTGTGTTTTTGGGGGTTGAACATGTTGAAAGGCCAAAAGAAACAGAGGCTGGTCTATCATCCAGCTGTCACATTCCACATATTCTGACCTCTTCAATACGTAATACACACACTCACACATACAGAGACAAACACTGGACAATAATGAGACCTGGTACAGTTACAAACATAAAGCAGACAAAACATCACAAGCACACACTTACCGGTCATTATCAGCCCAGGAAGTTGTTTGCTCACATCCCTGTTTAACAGATAAGAATAAAAAACAAGATTTTAATAAATGAGAGCTTTTTAGCTTAGAATCGTCAACTTCATGGTCATTACTTGCATCTTGACCAAAGCAAACGCCATAGTCCTGCAGCAATGGCAGAATGGTCATGAGTCTGGTGTATTTTATGACTCAGACTGTTATGACTCATAAACCTGGAGTCCTGTGATGAGATACACACACGCACAAGGAGCTGGTGTTGTAGGTTAAAGTTAGAGTCAAATATCGAACTTCTCAATTTCAGCAAACCATGCACAGATATGGAGCAGTGGCATTTTTTCCCAAGGAGGCAAGAAGGCAGTGCCTCCTAAAAAAATTGTGTAACATGAGATCATAATTTGTTTTTGATAGAACTCCTACTGAAGTGAATGTGAAGGAGGAGCAGCTAAATACTGTACAGTTCGCTCATGTAGCACCACAAATTACCCTGAATCAGTTCAACTGGTCAAATTAGACAGACTAATTATAAAGTAAATATCTCACCCACTTGAAATTATCTGAAAGTGAGATGTTTTTTTAGCAGCCCCTCAGCTTGGTTAAATTAAATGTCACCTCTTTTAATTATTATAGTGTTTACAGAGGATTTGATGATTAATAGTAATATGACACAAACAATAGTGAGTAATTTAAACAAAAGGATTTACACTACCATTCAAAAGTTTGGGGTCAGTAAGATCATTTTAAAGAAATTCATATTTTTATTCAGCAAGAATGTTTCAGCAGTTGTGACAATGAAGACATTTACAATGTTACAAAATATTTTTATTTCAAATAAATACTTTTCTTTTAAACTTTATACTCAAAAGATCCTGAAAAATGTATCATGGTTTCCACAAAAATCTTAAGCAGCACAACTGTTTCCAACACTGATAATAATAAGAAATATTTCTTGAGCACCAAATCAGCATATTAGAATGATTTCTGAAGGATCACGTGACACTGAAGACTGGAGTAATGATGCTGAAAATTCAGCTTTGCCATCACAGGAATAAAGTACATTTTAAAATATATTCAAATTGCTAAAAAGTTATTTTAAAGTGTAATATTGTTACACAATATTAATGTTTTTACTGCATTTTTCATCAAATAAATGCAGCCTTGGTGAGCTTAAGATACTTCATATCAAATTCCTAAAACCCCAAACTTTGGAACAGTAGTGTACATTAAATAATTTAGAATATTTCATTATAATAAATAGCGGTATGCTAAGATAAACAAAAAAGTATTTTAGTATTAGTATACTCTGGCTCACTGAGCTCTCCAAAGAAAAGAATGGCAATGTTAATGTTAATATAGTAATGCAATGAGAGAGCAATGCAAACACAAATGCCACAGCAGCCAGGTGACTGTGTGTAAATGCATTTGAATGAACAAATGAATGAACAAATGAGCTGGACTGTGCTCAAAGCTATAACAGTTAGCACATGCAGTGCAAGAGTTATTGATACTAAGATATCTGCTTTTTCCGCCCATTCCTTCAACAGTCTTAACAGGCGCCCTACCTCGTCCTTGTCATCTTCGTCACTGCTGAGCTTCAGGTCATCAGCGAGCATGCTGGGAGGGCAAAGAGAGAGTCAAACATGAGAGAATGTCAAACTCACTTGACAAAGAGAGACTTATTCGTTCTGCCAATCTGCAGCACATCTGTGTGTATTAAATGTGTGAGTTTGCCTCAAACAGTCTAACCATATGAGATTATATCACATTATAAGCTTCAAAGAAAAAAGTCATAAACACAGCGCTCTAATGTTGAACAGCGATGGTATGTGACGGTAGTGTGCTTCTGGGCTCTACCCTACTGTGCTAACCTGCGCTGCAATTAGATACTAACTCAGTGAAGTTTATGAGGTCAGTAAAGTTGGTACGGTGGTTAGAGATGGTGGAGATATAACACTGGCCTAACCCTCCATGTGAAGCTGGTTTTAAACAGCAGTTGGTCTAAAGCAGTTAAATTCCAGGAAGCCCAATCTAATTATACACACCAATATGCACAGACATTCAACACTGAATTCTGTAAAGTCAGTTGTTTATGGTGTAATAATGTGAAAAGGCAGAATCAGTTCAGCCACAACCTGGTGCTTGGTTACCGTGGACGGTTTGGGTGCTGTGCAACCCACTTACGATTTATGAGGGGCCACGAGTGGACGTGAAGGCATCCTCATAGAGACACCATCCCTCACTAAGAGCCACAGGAAGAGAAATACATCAGCATTATGGAGCAGAATGTAAAAACACTGCTATATTAGTACAGCTGTGTATACATATACAGATGTGAACTATGTAGCGATATCTCAAAGTAAACAAAGCAGGTGATGAAGAGCAAGCCTATTACACACACATCAGGCATGCACAATATATCTATACCATCAGTTTGGTATTAAATGATATTTAACAAGTATTGGTCAATGTTGAATGTTTAATTTTACACCACTGTTCAAAAGTTTAGAGTCAGTAAGACTTATTTTTAATGACATTAATACTTTCATTCAGCAAGGACACGTTAAATTGATCAAAATTGATTTCAAGACATTTATAATGTTACAAAAGATGTTTTTCAAATAATAGCTGTTCTTTTGAACTTTCTATTCGTCAAATAGGCCTAACTGTTTAATTGCCACAAAAATATTATGCAGCACAACTGTTTTTAACATAGATCATATTAAAAAAATCAGGATGTTAGAATGCTTTATGAAGGACACTGAAGGCTGGAGCAATGGCTGCTGAAAATTCAGCTTTGCCATTACAGAAATAAACTTTTTAAAATGTATTAAAACAGTTGTTTTCAATTGTAATAATATTTTATAATATTGCCGTTTTTACTGTATTTTGGATCAAATAAATGCAGCCATGGTGAGCATTAGAGACTAAAACATTAAAAATCTTACCCGCTCCAAACTTTTGAAAGGTAGTGTACATTTCTCCTGTTTTTAAATCATCTAACACTCATATAGTTATTATAAAACACTAATAATTTCACAACACTGTTAAATGTAATCTCAAAATAAATATCCATTTTTTATATTGTAAATTACAATGTTGTGGTGCCTAAATTCACTTGTTACATTCAAAATGATCACAAAAAAAAACACTAAATAGTAAACAATATAATTATCAGTCAGGTAACGGTTATTGGCCATAACATGAAAATAAGCTTATCAGTCAGAATAAATTTTGGTTCATCCCAGATAGAGAGACACATAAGACAGAGCTCCAAACAGAAGGTTTGAACATCAATGTAGCATGTTTACCATGTCTGTGTCGTGAATTGGGCTGGTTTCCCTCCTAAAACAGATAAACAGAATAAATCAAACCAGCATTTTTTTTTACAGAGGGGTAAATTCACTAAACTGTACTAAACACTGTCACACTGAATCTTAGCACCTAACCTTGTACCTTAAGCCCCTGAAATCCAGTTTAACCAGGTGTCATTAAATTAAATCATATTTTCAGCATTAAAAAAATCGACTCTTGATCGTATGGTAGAATGATACTGTACAATCCCTAGAACTGGCCTGCATTGTGCTTGGGGCATTGCAACCCGATTTGCATAATTTCTGTAGTGACTAAAACAACACAGATTTATGAGTGTGTGCAAATAAACAACGCAAGCATAATACCCGGCAGGGAGAGAGAGGAGTAGAAAGAAAGAGATAAACATCCAGAGACAGAGCAGAGCTGGTGCATTATATTGGTGAATTTATCACACTTGCCTGCAGTCTGTAATAAACCCTGTGCGTACCTTTGAGTGTGAGTACAGGAAATGCTGAGTGCCCCCTTCCCCTGGGGGCTGCTGGTAAGGCCAGGACTGGGTCATGTCCTACGGAGAGATGAGAGGACAGAGGCTAAAAGTCAAAATGACTTACAGGTTTGGAAAATGAACTTTTAAAGTAATTATTACATGCAACTGACAGAGATGTCCTCAGACGTAATGTGTATCTTTAATGGACTCCTGAAATGTATCTATATCTACTGACAGTTTTTTTGGGCATTAGAGGCCATTACATCGGGGGATTTGCACTGGTTGGGATGGTTGTGTTTTGAAGCATCAAAACATTACAAGCTTCTTCTATATGCCATTTTTAAGAATTCTTAACTTAAAGGGATAGTTCAGCCAAAACGTAATATTCTGTCATCATTTACTCAGCCTCATGTCATTAAAAAACGGTACGAATTTCTTCTGAACAAAAAGTAAATATTTTAAGAAATGCCTCAGTACTTT
This sequence comes from Sinocyclocheilus anshuiensis, assembly GCF_001515605.1. Classification (NCBI taxonomy): domain Eukaryota; kingdom Metazoa; phylum Chordata; class Actinopteri; order Cypriniformes; family Cyprinidae; genus Sinocyclocheilus; species Sinocyclocheilus anshuiensis. Next base: position 1,137,471 of record NW_015554074.1, read on the forward strand.
TTTGTCCATACAATGGAAGTCAATGATCACTAAAACTGTTTGGTTATCAATGTTCCACATAAGAAAGTTTATACAGGTTTGGAATTACATGAGGGTGATACAGAATTTTAATTTTTGGTTGAAATGCCCCTATGATCACACCGTCTGTAATAGTATGATAGATGACCTTCTCATTTTTTTTTTTTTTTCAGAATATATTAAATTATCAAATTAAAAATACATAAATTAGAATCCATAATAAAACATAAAAACTTTGATCAAACTATCAATTAATTAGGATTTTAGCAGCAGCTCCTCACCACAATCAGTCACAGATGTTGTTTTCCATTTAGCTGATGCTTTTCAATACTTACATTGCTTTTAACCTGGCTGCTGTATTGATTTAAATTACAGTAACAAACAAACAAACAAACAAAAAAAGTCTTTCTTCATGTTGCTCATAATATTTGCAGGTTTTGCAGAAGTAATGCTTCATTTACTGTAGATTCTAAAAGAATGTTACTAAAGAATGACTGTTAATCCACTTAATGACCTAACATACACCAGCAAGAGTTCATGACCTTTTGATAAAAAACTTACAGTATGTGTGGGTTTGAGGAAGTTTCTGGCATTTCTGATAATATGTGTGATTAAATTAATTCCTCAGTAAAACGTTGATTGTGCAATCTGTGCCTGGAGCTGTTTTTGTTAGAGCATGTGCATGTGGTATAGAGCAGGAAGCAGTCTGTGAAAAGGTCATGAGCTATCTACTCTGATAGTCGTTATAGGAAAACAGATGTGCAGTGTTTGACTAAAATGAAATGCTCTGGACTGAAGGTCATTTATCTAAGTGTAAAACATTGAGTCAGAACTGTTTCAAATAAAGGTGCAAGCAGTAATTTTTTTCTGATTTTTTTGGAATAAATTATACATGGCTACCTGCTAATTGAAAATTTATGCAATGGTACAAATGATTGTTTTGCATGATTCTGCATCCATGCTGCTAAGTTGAACTCAACTGCAATTTTGGCCAATGCCAATATATAATAAACGAATAACAATAATAAAATACTGTTTACATTTCCATGTTCTGACTTTGGTCATACATAGAGATGGTCAATGGATGAGCTGATGTTTCATGTGTCAGGATGGTGAAGATGCTCAATATTTTTATATTTCTTACACTTTTTGGGGAACTCAACCTAATAATGGTCACATTAGCGAACTTTGGTGTCATTTTGCAGGCAAAATAGTGTAGTGATGCATGAAGCACAGCTCACACAGAAGTGGTGAATCTGTGGTGAATTTGTGCGAACCTGCTGCAAAATTATTTGACCTCATGAGGAATCCCTGATGGCGTAGATTTCAATCTAATCTTGCTCACGAAAATTTGCCAAACAACAGTACATGTGACCACACCTTTGTAGCTGTCTGTGCATACAGTATTCAACATAAGAAATAAACTCCTACAGGTTTGGAACAACTTTATTGTGAGTAAATGATGACAGATTTTTCATTTTTGGGTAAACCTTTAAACTTGGAAAAGAGAAAGAATGTCTAATTTACATTACATTTATGCAGATGACAGCAACAGACATTTCCACTTTAGGCAAACTAGTTATCAATCCTAGGTCTCCTCTTCATCTAGTACAAAATTAAAGATGCCTTAACACTCTACACACATAAACTGTATTGGATTTGTAAGTGATAACAACAGCGGCCTTTCATTTTTAAACTCCACCATATCTTCAACACAGACTTCTAAAGTCGAAATGCAGAACAGTATCATATTGTAAACATACATTATACACATCAATCGTTCTTCCAGCCTGTAGCAATATTTCGAAAACACACTCCTCCCCTCCAGAGCATAACTCTTCCCCCTTCCCTCTCGTCCACCTGCTTCATTATCTCTCTCGCTGCCTTTAGTCACTAAGGACCCATCTCTCTTCACCAACAACAAGGCTTCCCAGGTGAACCTGCAAATGCTTCTCTGTCTCTCTATGTATGTCCCTCTCACGCTTTAGATGCTTTGAAATGGCCAGAGCCAGTCTACAGCACATTAAAAACAACTCACTCTCTTTTCCACCTTGATTTTTTCTCATTTAAAATACTACACGTAAACATAAAAAAAAATCAAAGATTAAACTTAATTTGATTAAAAGATTAAAATCATGCACAGTCACATGAGCTAATAAGCCTAATGTAAGCCACATAAGTTTAATAAAAGCTGTTATATTTCACGTGGAGCTGAGATGACTCGTGTGCTACCACATTAAGACCATTTAACCACCCAAGTATTGTTCACTTTATTTCAAGAACTCCTATGTTATTGGCAATTTTCTGTTGAGGAATATTTAATCATAGCAGACTGCTGATTCTCTACAATTTCTACAATTGAAACAGTAACTAAAACACCATTTTGAAAAGGCACAGACAGACTCACACACTAATGCTTGCAGAGACACCTCTTTCTAAAAATACCTATGACCACAACACCAGCCCTGGGAAGACTTAAACATCTATGCATGTGCTTGTTCACCTACACAGAATTCAGACTGATGGTAACAGACCATAATATGATAATATGAGAAACCCAGTGCTGTATTGTACTGTACTGCAATGATCCCACACATACAGTACAGAACAATGTACGTACACGACTTCTGCTTATCAAAACTGTGATATCGAAGACTGCATTTACATTTACTAAAACATTCAGCCCATGCAAAACTGGGGCAAATGGTCATGTGTGTGAACACACAAACTGCTTGATCTAATAAGTGATCATGAAACAAGACCTTAATAAAAAAGATGCATGTAGTAAATCTTCCCTCAGATTTTAAAATGCTTTCAACAGAAAACTACTAAACAAAAAATGATTTCTTTGGTTTCTTCACCTTTACATACAGAAACGCATTTTACATCTCAATCAGATGTCTGGAAACCACTGACTAGAACCTAAGATTTGAATCTGCTAAGTATTTCCCTCCAAAAATCAGTACCGCTGCATTTCATATCTGTCTTTTTTGGGTAAGTGGGTCTGTTCTCAGCAGACATCACACATGAATTATTGTTCATTTAGATAGCACTTGGATTACTCGTACCTATGTTAATAATTCATCTATAGAATAATCCTCCCCCATTTAATTTAGTAAATGATCATACAGCAGCCTCATTTATATCCCAACCAGAAGGGTTAAACTGCATAATACCTTTTGTAAACACACAAAAAAAGCTAAAATAAACTAGCTTTAGAGCCTCCAACCCTTTTTTGAAGAGATTATCATACAATCTTCCAATGCTAATTTACAGTGTCAGGGTGAATGTGTCTTGTAGTTTTTTGCAAAGAAGAGACACTATGGTGCTTTTAACCAATACTTAAGTGCAGTTATGCATAAAGCATGACTCTAAGGACAATTTGTCCCCAGTTTGGATCAGAGCTGCTGGGATTATTTCATTTGAATAACCCATTAGCATTTAAGGATGTATTTTGAATGGGAGTCAAACCGGCATTTGCAGTAGAACTCATGTGTTGGAGGAAAAACCTGTAGCTCAAATCAAATAGAAACAAGTACATCATAATGTACAATGAGCTGGTGTGCCTGAAGGGTTTTACCCAGCATGGAGGGGTTTATTTTGTAGTAATGACGGGCTGACTGTGCATGATCATACTTACATGAAATACTGATTTAAAATTATGGTTACACTTTACTTTAAGGTGTCCTTGTTACAGTGTAATTATACGTTAGGGTTAGGATAGGTTAGGTTTGATTTAGGGTTAGTTTCATGTAATTATGCATACTGTTATTACAATTTTGTACCTTTCTCAGAAAATAGGTACAAAAGCTCTCACTGGGACGGTACCCTTTCAAAAGGTATTAATATGTACCATTTAAGTACCAAAATGGACCCTTCAGGTACAAATACATTAGGGTGTCTTTTTTCAAAAGGTACTGCCCCAGTGACAGCCTTTGTACCTTTCTTTCTGAGTGTGTACATGTAACAAAGACACTGTAAAATAAAGTCTTTAATATAAATAATAAAATGATTTAATATAAAATTATGAGATAGACCAGTTACAATCAGGCATTCCAGAAAGATGTGTAATAATGAATTATTATTTTGTGTAGTGCACATTTTATGACATTCCAGTACAGTTTGGATTAAATAATTAAATTAAAGGCCTTTTTTACTGTATATTTATAGAAAGATGTCACAGATATACGAAAATAATGTGCAGTGCAACCCTGGAAAATATCTGAACAGTCAGGTCATTTCCAATCAGTAATAATCAATATAACACCACGTATTATAAGCTGAGCTCCATATTTGTAATCAAACCGTAGGAATACACTGTAGCTTAATATAATGCTGCACAGCTGACATCTGCATATATCTGCAGGTGATTTGGATGCCATAGTGGTTGTCTGCACACATGCACTTGTCTGAACTGAAATATACATAAGTGTCCTCAAAAGATCTCAGTGTAGGGGCTGACTCACACACAGCTGGAGGAAATTAAAATGTTTTTTTTGTTTGATGATCCCTTACTTTTTGAAATAAGCCTTCTTCACGGCACCTGTTTTATTACCCTCAGAATGACTGATAATGAGTCATCTGTGAAGCCAGTGTGTTTGCATGAGTGCGGCAGTGAATGAGTGTGTGTGAGAGAGAGAGAGAGAGAGAAATTCCCAAAGTTCAGAAGCTAAACTAGGTGTATTTAACCTTACTCACTTAGCACTCGTCCTCTTTGCGCCCTCAGCTGATCTTCAACTCGTCTTCTCCCAGGATTTTTTTATTTTGTTATTATTACTATTATACTCAAATATGCGTCAGTAAATATTAGTACAAGCGAACCTAGTCAGACAGCGCGCAAAATCCCCTAGATGTCATCGGGTCTCTGTGGAGGAGTCCAAACCGAGATACTAAAGCGCAGAGATAAACATGATGTAACAGCAGGAGAGGCAGGTGATGATTGCCTTGATAGAGCGAAGAAGCTCTCCGGAGTGACAGAAGAGGAAGTCGCTTTTTAAAAATTTGAATTTGAATGTTTCGTGCCACCTAATCAAAGCTGCACGCGCCACACAGCAAAACCGAAAACACCAAGCTGCGCTCAAAGGTATTCACACCGGAAAGCAGTTCAACTGACAAAACCATAAAGCATCACATCTCAGAAGTTCTGTCAGTGTACTGTAGACTATAGAGATATGACTACGCATGATTCTTCTAACTAGCCTACAGATTTTTTCCCCATTATTACTCACATACAAAGCAATAATCTGCATTTTCAAACATTTTAGGAGACAAAAGTTAGAATGGAAGTTAGGGCGCCTATTTGTACCTAAAAGACTCTGGCGAATGAGAAATCGTGTTCGCCTGAGGAGGTAACCATGGCAACAGTACGCGACTCGTGTACATTTCTTGAGGATCGACATCGGACGGAACATTGACAAAACATAAACACAGCCATTATTTACCACTTGCCTATATACTTGCACATCACAGGTATATCACAAAAATGTTTGTGTTTTGTTTAAAAAGTTTAAAGATGTTTAAAGAAGTTGACGTTTGTCTAAGTTTGGGAAAAAAACTAAATAAAAATAAAGGGTTGCGCGAGACTGCACCCCTAAATGTTCGGTAGAAATTCATCATTAATAGCCTAACAAGAAAAAAAATAAAATAGGCTATAGAGAGTAAATTGGATAACACCAAACACAAATGGTCGTTATCATCGTGTTTTGGTCTCTCCCTGAAAAACAATGGAATTAAACGCATTAGGTTTGTATGACACTAACCTGGGATGCGTGGTGAAGCATGAAACAAACACTTGCAAGTCTTCCCTTACTTCCATAAATGGTAGGCATGTTGAGGTCGATTGTTCAGTTGTCCATTTTGGCAGGTACAGAAGCGCAGCACCGCGCACCGCAGGAGAACGAGCGTCACCGGGTCACGCATCAGAGGCACGGTCGGTGTTTCTGTGGAAGCACGCGATGGGCGGAGGCTGATGTACCGGAGGCTCGGCGTTGTCACCCAAACATCGCGTCAGAGCGCTATGACGGCGATGCTCGTAGATACACTCCTGCGTAAGCAAGCGGGGAGGAGGGAAACAGAGTCACCGAGAAATTGAAGCATGAATTCCTCTGGGAAAGCGAACAAAAAAGTATCTATCTATCTATCTATCTATCTATCTATCTATCTATCGTAAGGAAGACCTCACCTAACATCAGTGATGATTTGAATAAAGCAAACGCATATATCTTTTAACATATACAAGATATAGGCCTATATCTCCTAGCCTATATCTCTGAAGACGAGGGAAGAATGGAATGCAACCTGTTACATACCCACAGAAAAGGATTAGGCAAGAAATGATTTCCACTGAATTTCTAGATGTGTCTGAATGTGTGCTGAGGTAGAGAGACAACCTTGTGTTATTCACTGCTGACTCCCAAATCGGTTGGTGTCCATCTCCCAGACTCCCCCCACATTGCTTCATACATTTCACTGAAAAGAAAGAATGCAAACAGAGCCTAACATCTTTAAGGATATAAATGCATCATGAAAGCCATGATACAATTTACGGTGATGCTTAGAGACATGCACTATCTCTGTCTGTGAACTGATTTTTCATTCTCTTAGTTGTGCCAAAAAAGGAACATCAGTGCATTATGGCATTTGTTTGTGGCTGTGTGAGACTTGCTACAACTATTCCTGACATCTGACACAGATAACCTTGTCCATTAAAGAAACATTAGGAGACTAAGAATCTCAAAATGACTGATTTCCTACACCTTCTAGCCATCTTGATTTGTTGTTTTCCAAAAAACGATGTATTTGCACTGGATGTGTTTGAGGTACATCAGCTTGACACATTGGTGGCCTGTTTATAGAAAATACAGCCATTTACATTCTTCTAAAACATATGTACACAAATATAACATCTAAAACAACTAGAATGAATTAAGATCAATTTGATCTTAATACATAATATATATATATATATATATATATATATATATATACAGATAAATACAACTTTCAATTGTTTGGCAAAATAA
>NW_015554074.1:1145063-1157758 GCF_001515605.1 Sinocyclocheilus anshuiensis
TATATATATATTTCTGTCTTACTGGCCCAAAAAGCCAAAAATAGAAAAGCCAAAAAGAGTCAACCCTCTGATCTCTATGATATTGTGGCTAGATTTGGCTCAGGTTACTGCTATATTGTTAAGTCTAAGGGACAATTTCATCCGTTATATGTGCACCAGATAAAATAAGTCTGATCACTAAGAAAAGTAATAATTTACCAATCAGTCTGCATGATTTAATGCATGATTTGCAACTCATCTTGCACAAACAGTGTTTGTGTGCATGGTAGTGACAGGAATGCCCCAGATGTGCTGCTGATCCTTCTTTCTCACAGTTGTGGTTTCATTACTCGGAGCGCTCTTCTTATAACCTCTCAGTCATTACTCACCCTCATGAAGAGAGAGCCACACCTGGAGGACAAAAATAATCAAAAATAGATTGAAAACGAGAAAGCGCAAGCACCGTGTCAGAGAGAGGCAGTGTGAGAGAAAGATTTTTTATAAAAAAAAGAAAGAAGATTTATAGCATGCAGTATTAAAAAACAAAAATCCCATAGAAGTGGAAAAATTGGACTAAAATGAATCAGTGAAGCTTGTTTAAATCTAAAGCATTTACAAGCATTTGACAAAAGGATATGCTTGTGTTTGAGAGTTACATGAATAATGAATGTGCATCTGAGGTGTTTTTGTACAGGCAGAATATTTTCTTGAGTTTTAGTAGTCGCTACACAAAATGGAACAGACGGACAACACACACTGTTGTCATAATTTAAACTGTAATCATAAAACTGTAATGTATAACAATAAGCGGGCACCGTCTTATTTTTGTGTCTTTTATACATCTAGTATTGCATTTATATATAATGCATAACTATTGAGATGGGCAATAAAATATAGACACTCTTTGCTCAGATGGTGTAAGATGGTGGCATTAATGTATTTTACAAGCAGACACGCTGATAATATATATATTTTTTAAATAAGCAAAGACAAATAAAAAAAGACACTTAGAAAACTAGAGTGATTAAGACAGTATACTTCAATGTAAAATTGAATCAAAATGTTTAAAGAAATTAAAAAGGGGTGAGGGTCCACCTAGAGAGTTCTCTTGGAGGAAATATCGCAAGGGCATCCTTGGTTACAGCTCCTAGAGATGGTGGGTCTGGGGGATTGTGAGTAGTCCCATGGCAGGCCTGTTAAGACATGACGTTCTGCCCTCCCTGCCACAGAGGGGTTGCTTCTCTCCTTCAGCTGACTCTTGAGATGAGCACTGAACCTCCACCGGTATCCATGGTGACCCACTGGGAACTCAGATTCCTCTAGGTAGCTAGCCAGATGATTCAGGAAGGAGCAGGAGTGAGTGGTAAACTGGTGGTTTATGTTGTCTATCCAAGTGAACAGTTTTGATAAATGTTTCAGTTCCACCATTCACACTCATGCTGATCTAGATTATACTTGGTTACTTTGACTGTGCCAGTTTACTTTTATGCATGACTCAGAGCTTGTTCATTAAAAATGTGGCGCTAAAGGTGTAATGGCTCTTTATTGTAATTTGTGCAGGGTAACAGTTTTGTTGTACACTGTACAAGTAAACTCCCTTGATGCTTAGCAAGAATTGCATGGAGAAATAAATAGCATAATGATACTTAGAAAATTAAATTGTGGGAAATTATAACAGGAACCTTACTATAACACATAACTAATGTACACTATTTTTGGTTTTATATAAAAGACATATGGAAGTGTGTAGTGCAAATGGCAATATCATGTGATGTATGTGCAATATATTATCAGTACTTGTAATGCATGTTGTGTAACATGTATGTTCAAAGTCTATGTTGTGCAACAGGAGGATGCTTGGATGGAAAGTTATCACAGTGTTTAGTGGTTGGTGGGATTATTGGGGGAGAGGTGATGGGTGAGAGTCATTTGTAAGGCTTGGTGGCTTATCAGAAATCCTCATCTTAGTTACTGTAGTCACACATGGAAATACAGTATATAAGCTACACTACTGTTGAAATGTATGGAGTCAGAATCTTTTAATGAGTTAAGTGACAGTAAAAGCATTTATAAAGATTTCCATTTAAAAAAAATCTGTTCTTTTGAATTTCCTATTAATCAAAATAAATAAAAAATCACACACACACACACAGCAATGTATAGCAATAAACATGCTCAGCCTTCTCTGTCTTTTATATATATATAAAAAATAAGTTACACAAACTTCTTACACATTCCTATGACTACCTTGCTTTTAAAAAAGACTGGTTTCCCACTCTCATCTGTTTTGAGGACTGGTGAGACTGAGAGAACTACAAGGCCAATCTAAACCAGCTGGTTCAGCGGGATAAATGCTATGTCAAAGGACGCCACCCTGCGGACCGCATATGAACTACACTATTCTGATAAAAACAACAGTATCGTATAACCTGCCCAATAACGGGAGGGTTGAAGACTGCATATTTAAAATCCCCTATACTGTATCAATGCATTCACACTCTCACAATGTACAGAAATACTTCACAACGTCCTTTTATTAAGGTCGTTAACCAAATGCTCCTTCTCCCTAATCAAATATAAATGTACACTAGATCTTTCTGTTACGACACATTAGTCATGCAAAGAGCAGGTGAACCCATGCAGTCCACATGCAAAGCAGGATGCGAAGCCGACTGGTCACATATGCTGTGTCTATGCTGTGATGTCATCTGCCGGAAGATGCAGGTTTAGTGCGCTGACTGTATTCCAAGGAAAGGCGTTTGACAGCTTGTCGTAATAAAGGAAATGGGAGCGAAGCGATAGCATTACTCATCTCCATGGAGCGCCACATAATGCGCCATCCCTCAAACAACACGTTTTAAAGGAAAATGGTGCCCAGTTCAACGACTGGTTAATAACAGACAGCCTAATTCTTTCCCCATTACAATCGTCATACTGAGAGCATCGACCTTGCTGGTGTGGCCATGAATCCGGCGGAACAAACGGTTACTTGGCTCATTACGCTCGGGGTTTTGGAATCACCAAAAAAGACCATTTCGGACCCCGATGGATTTCTGCAGTCTTCGCTAAAGGATGGGGTCGTCCTGTGCAGGTTGCTGGAGCGGCTACGTCCAGGCACTACTGATAAAGTAAGCGCGCATCCTCCCTTTGGCGCACCGTGTTCACTGTTCATTTTCCTGTAATCTTCAGACTACACGCGCTTTAATGTTTATTATAACACAAGTGGCATACATAGTGTATATATAGGTCACAACAGATGTTTAATCCTCTGTAAGAATGTAAACGCAGCCCTTGCAGCAGCAGCAGGTCGGTAGAGGCGATCAGTGCGCGCTAGTGCTGCTGTTGCTCCAGGCAACAACACTGGCAGTCGTCGATTTTATTGTGAGATCTGTACCAAGCTGAATGTTGAACGCATTTGACTGTCATATTTAATAGAAAACGAGTAAAACATATATATTAACCGACTGTATGTGAGATGTAAATGATAACCTACTTATGGAAACCTGAGGATAAGCGTGTGCAAATCGCATTACATGGCAGTGTATGAATAGCATTAATCTGTTAGGTATTATCAAGGTTAGCTATGCACCCTTGCTTATATTGCCTACACTGGAAATGGGTATGCCATAGACAGTAAATAGACAAAAAAGCAGATGCACTCTCGTTTAAAGAAACAGTGTTTTTTTAAATTCCCATATGGCCCCTGCTTCTATCCAATGTAATGCAATGCAAACTGGAAAGGCATAACAAATGGCATTCAACTGCAGTTCAGCACACGTTATTTTCTTATCTCAATTAAATTGCACAGAAATAATCAGAATGCAGTAACATTAAACCACATGATAACGCAATTCATAGTATCAGAGTGAAAACAATATATTCCACTGAACAAGATACCTGAGGGTAAATGCAAATTTATGAAAGGCATAAAGATTTTAATATGCCTGTCAGAGGGAACATAATTTAAATAAGAAATGCATTTTTCTATAATTAAAGCAGCACATGACCACTCAGGTATAATGATATCCAACATGTTTTCTAAAGCAGTTCGTCTTTTCCATAAATAATGCATCTGAGTCTGTCCTTCTTGGTTTGGTGTATACAGAGGGGGTGCGTTTTAAGAAATCAGTCATATTCAGGGTCAGCTCTGACAAAGACAGCAATAACCTCTTTTCAAGCTCCATCTGGTTTGCTTATCAAATTTCACACTCTCACTGTGAACATAACAATAGGATGCTTACAGCAGGTGTATATCCTGGGAAGAGAACTATGTGGAAGTAAAAAAAAAATATAAATCTAAAGTTTGCATATTTAAAGTGGGAAAAGAAATAATAGTGCACTTGACCTTTTTTTTAGACGGTGTGGGCAGAAGCATCATGTTTCTGTTGGGACTGTCCACATGATCAGTCAGAGTGCAACAAAACTAGCCTGTTATGCAACTGTCATTTAATGCAACATAAAAATAAATAAATAAATAACACACATATCTGTCATAGTATTTTTGACTATCAAAATCTGAAATAAAGCAGTAATTGAACAAAATTATAATACACACTTAATTCTTCTGGTACATGCTCTGTGCAATAATGAGAACAAGTCTGTTTTGCTTTCATGTATAAGGCAGATTTGTCTCCTGCAATGGGCAGTTACTGCCATTACTAGATTCGCTACTCCATTTTGTATCTATAAAAGAATAGAAAATATTTTAAAGAAAATATGAGGGTGTTCAGACGTAAGGATCCTGACAATTCACTACAACATGTAAATATATGCTAGCTTCAGCTGTAAGGCCCACTGACTTACAATGAAGCATCCGTTTCCTAGCTACCGAACAGTCTTAGGTATCATTTGCAGCTCCTTATAGGATGACACTGCAAAGAAGGAAAGCTTTATTGACATTGCGATTTGATATGCTGATACTTTCATTCTTGAACTTCTCTCAGCAAATCAGCTCGTAATGTATCTTTGCCATAACAATAACTTAAAACATACTTACATACATACTTTTGCTTCATGCCGTCCAACTTAGTGGAAGCATTTGAGGTTTGGCCTAAATGCAGAATGACATTTTGCAGTTTTAGATTATGTATTTTATGTTAAAGAGATGTTCACCCAAAATGAAAATTTTGCCATCAATAACTCACCCTGCCAAAACCCATAAACATTTGTTCATTTTCAGAATGCAGATGAAGATATTTTTAATGAAACCTGGGACTTTCAGTAGACTTAGATTAAATCACTTGGTTCGTATGCATCTCTTTTATAATGACTGTATGACATTTTTAAACCATCAACATTTTAGGAGGACAGTAGGACAGATACCTCTCAGGTTTCATACAAATATCTTAATTTGGGATTCAAAGATGAACGACAGACATATGGGTTTGGAACAACATGAGGATGAGTAAGAGATGACAGAATTTTCATTTTTGGTGAACACCTTCTTAAATCATATGATGAAATGTTTTTAACTGTACATGTAAATGTTAAAATCTACAAAATACATTTGTTATAAGTAAATACATTTGTTATTTGCATTCCATTCAATTCAATTCCATTTTTTTTGTAGATATTGTTATTATTATTTCAGATAAGGATGAGTGAGTTGGCAGGTAGGCACCTTCCATTAAAAAATGTACAAGGATTCATTTTATCGCAATCTGATAATTTTGTAGTGTACAAATGAGAAGCAGACTGCCACACTGGCAGAACCCTCTGGAGAACCTCTTGGCACACGTCTCTGGGGAACTTACAAAATGGAGCACACTGCAGTTCCTGAAAGAACTTAAAAAACTGTAACCCCCAGTAACCCCATTAAAGGGGAAAGACTTTGAGGCACTTGAAATATATCTTTGAAGTTCATTAGTAAGTACACATTAAGATAAGGCGGATAAAAAAGTGCCTATAGTGATTCTCAAGAATGTTTCAATCTGACAACACAAACAGTGACTCAAATATTTTTTTTTTTTACAGAGATAAAATAATATATTGACTTAATCCCTTCTGATTCCACCCCAAACACATTCCAGTGCCAATCCACCATGTGTTTTCCTTTCTGTAGTGTATATTGGTCAGCTCACAACACATTGTCAACATATGCCATATGCCTTCATGCTGCAGTATGCAACAAATTCAGTCACTGACATTTACGCTTTTAGTTTTGTCTATTTTGAATTTGATTACCAGACATTTTCCTTTAAAAAACGCTTCACAGAGTGGTGAATACACTGCCAGAACCCAAAATGTGATATATGTGACCCTGGACCACAAAACCAGTCATAAGTCGCTCGGGTATATTTGTAGCAATAGCCAAAAATATGTCAAAATGATTGATTTTTTTTATGCCAAAAAGCATTAGGATATTAAGTAAAGATCATGTTCCATGAAGATATTTTGTAAATTTCCTACCTTAAATATATCAAAACTTAATTTTAGATTAGTAATATGCATTGCTAAGAACTTCATTTGGACAACTTTAAAGGCGATTTTCTCGATATTTAGATTTTTTTGCACCCTCAGATTCCAGATTTTCAAATAGTTGCACCTCAGCCAAATATTGTCATGTCCTAACAAACCATACATCAATAGAAAGCTTTATTCAGCTTTCAGATGATGTATAAATCTCAATTTCAAAAATCGACCCGTATTTTGTGGTCCAGGGTCACATATACAAATGCTTGTTGTATTTATCAGAATGTTTTAACTGCTGTAAGAATGTTTTGATTTGCATCCCCCTCATTAACCTCTCAAAATACCTCCAGTAGCCCCTCACTGCAGAACACAAGATCCAGGGGGTGTGGTTGGATCCACATCTAGGGGGTGGAGATTGGTAAGTTAAGGGGTGGAGATGGGTGGGTTTAGGGATCAGGGGGTGGAGACGGGTAGGTTTAGGTATATGTAAGGTGGGAGGAGTTGGATCTGGATCCAACCACGCCTCCTGGATCTTGTGTTCTGCAGTGAGGACCATCTCAAAATACCTGCTCTGACTGACGGACCCGTTTTAATTTCCCCCGCCAGAGCAGGGGTGTGTTCACGTCCCATTGTGCTCGGCGTCCATCTGGAAACGTCAGTTCCTCCCGCTTCCTGCTGTCCATCTCCACGGTGCTGCGGATCTGTTTCGCAATGTGTGTGTGGATGTGGTTATAGTCAGGCAGGCAGTCAGTCAGCCCGTGGACTCTCATACAGGATACTCGAGCCAGTGCTTTACTCCCAAAGCTTTCACACTTTTCAGCTGCTCTTCCCGTTTCCCTCAGATCTATCAAGATCCCAAGAACGACAGCGAGTGCTTGAGCAACATCACGGAGTTTCTCAAGGGCTGCGCGGTGTTTTGCGTCGAGGTAAGTTGGTGTGTTTATGGTCCTTTGACTCTACTGTATGTTGCTGCATTGGCGCCACAATGAAAACAATCAACAAAAGAGACGTGAGTGAGACCATGCCCTGCACATCGGTTCATTGTCACAGTCTGATGGGACAAACGCTGGGTAATGTTATGAAAATGTCGCTAGGGTTTATTTGGTTGTGGTTGTAATGTTTATCAATAAAACATCGGGATTTTGCTGGCGAGTTTGTGCGCTACAGCATATAGGGCTGTGTCATCTATGAATGGCGTTGCTTTGTCCATTCATGTACAGTTTGTCTGTTTCATTTGAGTCTGCATGAATTTGAAGCTCTGGACCTCTGGTATAGATTCAAGCTTTGTTTTCTGCTTGGTTCAGTTCAACAAAAGTGACTTTAATAATGTGTTTCAACTTTTTTTTTTTTTTTTTAACTCCAAGTACCCCCAATATTATGATCATTTTGTGAGGCATGTCCTTCCAAAAATATAAAGGCAAATATATATTTTAATGCATACAGACATTTTTAGGTCTATACAGTATTGGAAAAATATTAAGCGTGATGTTATAGACATGTTGTTTGGAAAATTAAATGATTGGGTTTTATTTGTCAGTGCTATTGTAGGATAAAACTAACTATAATATTAAGTTATACTTTAATATTGATTGTATTATAATGTAAATTGTTAACTCCATTTTTTACATTTTTTTTCTGTCCACTGTTAGAGACTTAATGGCCTAATCATTTAAAATTTCACAAATGTGGACAGAAAGACAAAGGGCTAGTGGGATTTTGATCTATGCGCATTTATTAAGGAACAGATGGTTCAGGGTAATGCTAATGTATTGTCAAGTGTATCTAGATGTGGTGAGGTTGAGGCCCATGTCACATATGGAGCTCCTGGTAGCCGCATAATGTGTGATGTGTTATCTAGTAGCCTACTGACAATATCTTAGGAAAAGATACCCTTTTCTCAAGTTCAGTGGGTATCACTACTCCATCTTTGAGATGAATGCTGTGCCTGGTGTGCATCTAAGACTGCTTTCTATGCTGTGATCTCTAGGGGTGTTTGTTCTGCTGGAGATTGTGTTAATGAATTCATCTCAGGGTTTGTTTGCATTCGTATACTTTCCCACAGTTCGCTTTGCTTTTTACCTCCTCTACATTGTGTGGGTTTAGGTTTGAGTTTTCTCATATGGAGCGTTCTTGCTTTCGCGTTTGCTGTTGCACCTCTGTCACAGTAATTTGCTCCTCTCTGACCAAGGCTCCATTGGGGTTCAACTCTGTCATCACCAGCACCATCACAGTGTGCTAAATTTTGGAATAGAAATGAGCTGTTAGTAAACACTTATTTTTAGTCTTATGTGTGAAAGATTACAGCTGTGAGCACTTGTCACAGACATTGCAAGGACGTGTTGTTGTCATGTCTCCGGCCCATGATTTGTATGCACATTCCCAGATGACAAACCTCGCATATAGGTTATGTGATGATTGAAAGGCTTTTTTAATTGTCTGAGAGTTTGTTTTGTACTTTTTTTTTGTATTAAAGTAAGACTCTTTGACCTCTGGGGATGAAAGCTTATCCCTTTGCTCCAAATTTGTGGTTTACAGGATTTTCGCTAATCTGTGTCCAGTTCGCTCTGCCTTATGAGCAGCCTCTTCTGAAGCTCCTTCACCATGAAGCACTGAGCTCATTCAGCTGTGATGATGTGATCTCAAGCTTAACTACAAGATGGCATTTTCAGATCTCCAGTCTGGCTATAAATTTTGCTCAGACTCTTATCACGCAACTCCCGCTGTTGTTAATGTTTGATTTCACTCTAAATGGGCTCACGCCACAGTAGGGATAAAATCGCATTGTTTTTGCTGGAATTAAATAATGCACAGTGATATCCAAATATATAATTCTTTAATCTAGTGAGTTATATGCAATAAATAAGAGAGATTTTAATTAATTCTTTATGTTTGTGTTTGTTTGTCTTGGAATTTATTGGAGACAAGCTAAAGATAATGTGTGATGTGAAATGAATAAGTCCGCCTTCACAAAATGACACACTTGAAACTGTAATGTATTATAAATATGATAAAAGGCTCTTATTGTGTCATACACACTACTGTTCAAAGATTTGGGTTTGGTAACATTTTTTTTGAAGTCTCTCTTGCTCCCTGAGACAGCTTTAAAAAAAAAAAAATCTAAAATACAGTACAAACAGTAATATTGTGAAATATTATTACTATTCAAAATAAATGCTTTCTATTTTAATATATTTTCAAATATAATTTATTCACGTGATGGCAAAGGTGAATTTTCAGCAGCCATTTCTCCAGTCTTCAGTGTCACACGATCCTTCAGAAATCGTTCTAGTACACTGATTCTTATTGTTATCTTATTATTATGTTGATAACAGTTGTGATGCTTTATATTTTTGTGGAAGCTGCGACACATTTTTTTTCAGGATAGATGAATAGAAAGTTCTAAAGAACAGCATTTACAAAAATATTTATATAAATATTTTGTAACATTATAAAAATGTTGCTAATGTAACTTTTAATCAATTTAATACATGCTTACTGAATAAAAGTATTATTTTTTTTTTTATTGTTACTGACCCCAGACTTGTTTCTGATTACAATTACCAAAATAATTGAAACTGCACATTTTTCATTAAATTATGCTGGTGGGAGAGCATCGAAGTACATCCATCATAAAATCTATGATAATAGATGATAATCTTATATGTTAGCTGTAGAAGTAGGGCATCATTTTAAAACAGACATATTCCTACAGTGATTTAGTAAATCACTGAAGGAGCAGTATTACTTTGAAAGGCAGAGCGCTCAAGATGATGCATTGTTCACTTATTCACATCCACACACACTTATTTTTGCTTCTCTCAGGGCATAGACTGTAATTAGAGCGGAAGCTGATATTTTCTGCTGAAGTTCTCATGCACACAGCCACTGACAGAAGTACACATAACTGTCCATCAAACCGTTATAATACTGGCAAAGATCAACACAGGACAGACCATATAGAGCTGAAAAAATCAGATTTCTCACTTCATGAGCAAAGAGACTTTAGTGACCTCTAGCTAACCACACCACCTGCTCAGAGGCCAAATGGCACACACAAAGAATGCCTGATAGATGCTGCCTCCATAGATGCTGTATGTGGACTCTTTTATTGTTCATAACAGGTCTGGATGATATATATGAAATATTTACCATATTATTCACCATTTTTGCTGGCAAGCAATATTGTGAATATGACAATGATATCACAAAGCGACTTTTATTTGTCCATTAGGTTTGGGAAGACTAGATTAGTTTTGGGGTCCTTCTCAAGAATTTTTCTTAAAATTAAATGTTTTTATAAAAGCATACATTGGTAAATTTGGTATTTATGTTTACAATGGGTTTGATATATTGGTAAATAAAACTTAAAAGAATAAAGATCGTTATTCCTTGTGTTCATATAGTAAAAAAAAAACGTATCAAGATTATTTTAAACTAGATTTTTCCTTGTTCTTTGATATTGTGTAACGGAGTACAGTGTTGATGTATTTTAGGGCTGCACGATTAATCGCATGCGATATTTAACGCGCATCTTGTCAGTAAAGACGGTTCTGTAATCAGCGGTAAATCTCCATCACCTGCGTGCTTTCACATTGAGCAGCATTAACTACACAGAGCCGTTGTTCACTGATGAGCTGCGCAAAAAATCGCGCGAATATGAACGTGGTTTAGCGCAGCTCATCAGTGAACAACGGCTCTGTGTAGTTAATGCTGCTCAATGTGAAAGCACGCAGGTGATGGAGATTTACCGCTGATTACAGAACCGGCTTTCTGACAAGATGCGCGTTAAATATCGCATGCGATTAATCGTGCAGCCCTAATGTATTTTCTTTTTTTCTAAATTGTCCTGCCCTTGTAAATAAAGTGTGGGCATGGCTTAAATAGTGTGTTAAACTTGTAAAGTTTATGTAGCGCACCTAAAGAAATTTCCCATAAGCTTTAAGTGCTTGAAATAGGCTAGAGTCCTATATGGTTCTCTCACGGTTTTAACTGACATGTAGGTGGTCTAGATTAATGATGCTATATAATGTTTTTCTCTCTCTGTAGCCTTTTGAGGCTGGTGACCTGTTTCAGGGCCACAACTTCAGCAGAGTCCTCACTACACTGGTTGCCCTCAATAAAGTTACTGCAGGTAAGAATGATTCTATTTAGATTTTCATAATATAAATTGAGTCATTTTAAAAAACATATTAATAAAACACAAAAAACAAACAAACAAACAATAAACTGTAACTTTAAAGCCTAAAATCAGTGTTATCAACAGTTTCAAATGTGTTCAAAGTTGCTAATTGCTTCTTATAGTGTTTGACAGTGTTGACAAGATGTTCCCATTTGTTATTATTCTCCTTTGTCTTCTCTCTGTTGGTGTAGATATTGGCATAGGCAGCGACTCTGTATGTACCCGTCACTCTTCTGCCCACCGGATCAAGTCCTTCGAATCACTGGCCTCTCAGTCCTCACTGGGCCGATCTTCTAAGTTGCTCCATAACCAGTTCCGCAGCCTTGTGAGTAACACTGGGGTGAGAACACTTAACCAGCCACAGCGGATCTCAATCAAAATATTCATTTACATGTGCGTTACATCTACATTACCAAAGTTAGGGGTCAATAAGATTTTTAAAAAGTCTCTTATACTCACCAGGGCTGCATTTATTTGCTTAAAAATAGGCTACATGAAAAGTAGTAATATTGTACAATATTATTACAATTTCAAATAACATTTTTTATCTGAATATGTTTATTTATTCCTATAATGCAAAGCTGAATTTTCAGCAGCCATTACTCCAGTCACACGATCCTTCAGAAATCATTCTAATATGTTGATTTGGTGCTCAAGGAACATTTCTTATTATTATCAATATTGAAAACAGCTGTGCTGCTTAATATTTCTTTGGACACTGTGATACATTTTTTTCAGGATTCTTTGATGAATAGAAAGTCTGAAAGATCAGCATTTATTCAAAATAGAAATCTTTTGTAACATTATAAAAGGCTGTTGCTTTTGATCAGTTTAATTCTTACTAATTTCTTTAAAAAATTTTAATTGTCATGTTGGTGTATTTTTAACTACAATAGAAAAGCAAAGATGTCTTTCATTTGATGTTTCTAAATGAAATTGTTGGTGTTGTGGTAGGGCTGGGCGATATAGCTAAAAAATATATCAACGATATACGTTTCATACCGTTCGGTATCGATAATTATTGACATTTTTTATAACCTTTTTTAAAACAGAGCAATAGAAAAAAATTTTTACATTTAACCACTGCCTTTTTAAATTAACTCAATTTATTGAGACAAACAACAAA